>NC_072381.2:58729242-59032272 GCF_028885625.2 Pongo pygmaeus
AAGGAAGCAGAAAATCAAGAACAAACCAAACCCAACATTAGTAGAAATAAATGAATAATAAACATCACAGCAGACATAAATAGAATTGAGACTAAAACAAAACAAACAAACAAAAAAAAACAGATAAACAGAAATGAAAAAGGGAACATAACAACTGAAACTTCAGAAATACAAAGAATCATTCTGGACGTTTCACCAGTAAATTGAAAAACCCAGATAAATGGATAAATTCCTGGACATATGCAGTCCACTGAGATCGAACCGGGAAGAAATAAAAAACCTCAATAAAGGGCATGCAAACAGGAAGAGTGAAAGTCAGACTATCCCTGTTTGAAGACTATGATTCCATACCTAAAGAATCCCATAGTCTCTGCCGAAAAGCTCCTTAATCTAATAAACAATGTCGGCAAAATTTCAGGATACACAATTAATGTACAAAAGCCAGTAGCATCCCTATATACCAAAAATATCTAAGCTGGGGGCCAAATCATGAAATGCAATCCCGTTCACAATAGCCACAAAAAGAATAAAATACCTAGCAATACTGCTAAGCAGGGAGGTGAAAGATTTCTAAACTGAGAATTACAAAACACTGCTCAAAGAAATCAGATAGGATAAAAAATGGAAAACCCTTCCATGCTCAGGGATAGAAAGAATCAATGTTGTTAAAATGGCCATACTGCCCAAAGCAATTTACAGATTCAATGCTATTCCTATCAAACTACCAAGGACATTCTTCAGAGAATTAGAAAAAAACTATTCTGAAGTTCATATAGAACCAAAAAAGAGCCTGAATATCCAAGATGATCCTAAGCAAAAAGCACAATGCTGGAGGCATTATGTTACCAGACTTCAAACTATACTACAAGGCTACAGTAACTGAAACTATGGTTTTGGTACAAAAACAGGCACACAGGCCAATGGAACACAATAGAGAACCCAGAAATAAAGTTGAACACCTAAAACCATCTGATCTTCAACTAAGTTGACAAAAACAAACAATTGGGAAATGTCTCACTATTTAATAAATGGTGCTGGGACAACTGGCTAGCATATGCAGAAGATTGAAACTGGACCCCTTCTTTATACCATGTGCAAAAATTAACTTAGGATGGATGAAAGACTTATAAAAACTATAAAAATCATGGGAGATAACTGAGGAAATACCATTCTGGACATAAGACCTGACAAATATTTTGTGATTAAGATGCCAAAACAATTGCAACAAAAACAAAAATTGACAAATGGAAAATAATTAAACTAAAGAGATTCTGCACAGCAAAAGTAACTATCAACAGAGTAAACGAATAACCTAAAGAATGAGAGAAAATATTCGCAAACTGTGCATCTAAGGTTTGATCCAGAATCTATAAGCAGAAAACAAATGACCCCAATAAAAAGTGAGCAAAGTACCTGAACACTTTTCAAAAGAAGACATACACACGGCCAACAAGCATATGACAAAATGCTCAACATCACTAATCATTAGAGAACTGCAAATCAAAACCACGATGTCATACCATCTCACACCAGTAAAAATGGCTATTGTTAAAAAGTAAAAAAAAAAAACAGATGCTGGCAAGGATGCAGAGAAAAGGGAATGCTTATATACTGTTGATAGGAATGAAAATTAGTTCAGTGATTGTGGAAAGCAGTTTGGTGATTTCTCTAAAAAAATTAAAACAGAATTATCATTCAACCTGGCAATATCATTACTGGGTATATGCCCAAAGGAATGTAGATTGTTCTGCTATAAAGATACATGCATGCTTATGTTCACTGCAGCACTACTCGCAATGGCAGAGACAGAATCAACCTGAATTCCCATCAATGGTAGAATGAGTTTTAGAAATGTGGTACATATTCACCGTGGAATACTACACCATTATAAAAAAAGAATGAGATCTTGTTTTTTGCAGCAACATGGATGAACCTGGAGGTCATTATCTTAAGTGAACTAACGCAGGAACAGAAAACCAAATACCACCTGTTCTCATAAGTGGGAGCTAAACATTGAGTACATATGGGCACAAGGAAAGGAACAACAGGCACTGGGCCCACTTCAGGATAGAGAGTAGGAGGAGAGTGAGGATTGAAAAACTACCTATTGAGTACTATGTTTATTATCTGGCTGTACACCAAACTCCAGTGACATGCAATTTACCTATATAACAAACTTGCACATGTACACCTGAACCTAAAATAAAACTCTAAAAAATAAAATGAATAAAAACCACTGAACTGTAAAAAAAAAACACCTTAAACCAATAATGAATAATAAGATTGAAGCTGTTCTAAAATGTATCCCATCAAATAAAAGCCTGGGACCTGATGGTTTTACTGCTGAATTTTACCAAACATTTAAAAGAGCTAACAGCAATTCTTGTCATTAATTCAGCAATCCCACTACTGGATATCTACCCAAAGGAAAAGGAAATCGTTATATAAAAAAGATACCTACACTCATGTTTATCACAGCACTATTCATAATAACAAAGGTAAGGAATCAACCCAAGTGCTCCTCTATGGATGGTTGAATAAAGAAAATGTGATACACACACACAAACACACACACAACAAGGAACACTACTCAGCCATAAACAGTGATATAATGTCTTTTGTAGCAACACGGATGGAACTAGATGCCATTATCTTAAGTGAAATAGCTTGAAAATAGTCAAATAGCATATGTTCTAATGTGGGACCTAAATAATGTAGACACATCAATATAGAAAGTGAAATAATAGACACTGGAGACTCAGAGGGTGTGAGGGTGAAAGGAGAGGTGAAGGATGAAAAATTTTTAAAACACTTTTAAGTTCAGGGGTACATGTAGCAGGTTTGTTACACAGGTAAAGATGTGCTATGAGGGCTGTTGAACAGATTATTTCATCACTCAGGTTATTAAGCCTAGTACCCATTAGTTATTTTTCTTGATCGTCTCCCTCCTCCCACCCTGTACCCTCCAATAAGCCCCAGTGTGTTTTGTTCTCTGCCATGTGTCCATGTGTTCTCATCATTTAGCTCCTGCTTATAAATGAGAACATGCGGTATTTGGTTTTCTGTTCATGTGATAGTTTGCTAAGGATAATGGCCTCCAGCTCCATCCTTGTCCCTGCAAAAGACATAATCTCATTCTTTTTTATGGCTGCATGATATTCTATGGTACATATATGCCACAATTTCTTTATCCAGTCTATCATTGTTGGGCATTTAAATTGATTCCATGTCTTTGCTGTTGTGAATAGTGCTGAAATGAAGACAGGTGTGCATGTGTCTTTGTAACAAAACCATTTATATTCCTTTGGGTATATACCCAGTAATGGGATTGCTGGGTCCACTGGTATTTCTGTCTTTAGGAATCACCACACTGCCATCCACAATGGTTGTACTAATTTACATTCCCACCAGCAGTGTAAATGCACTCCTTTTTCTCCACAACCTTGCCAGCATCTGTTATTTTTTGATTTTTTAATAATAGCCCTTCTGACTGGTGTAAGATGGTATCTCATTGTGGTTTTGATATGCATCTTTCTAATGATCAGTGATGTTGAGCTTTTTTCATACGATTGTTGGCTGCATGTATGTCTTCTTTTGAGAAGTGTCTGTTCATGTCCTTTGTCCACTTTTTAATGGAATTTTTTTTTCTTGTACATTTGTTAAGTTCCTTAAAGATTCTGGTTATTAGATCTTTGTGAGATGCATGGTTTGCAAAAATTTTCTCCCATTCTGTAGGTTGTTTGTTTGTTCTGTGGATAGTTTCTTTTGCTGTGCAGATGCTGTTTAGTTTAATTAGATCCCATTTGTCAATTTTTGCTTTTGTTGCAGTTTCCTTTGGCATCTTTGTCATGAAATGTTTGCCCATGCCTGTGTCCTAAATGGTATTGCCTAGGTTGTCTTCCAGGATTTTTACAGTTTTGGGTTTTATGTGTAAGTCTTTAATCCATCTTGAGTTAATTTTTGTACATGGCATAAGGAATGGGTCCAGTTTTAATCTTATGCTTATGGCTAGTCAGTTATCCTAGCACCATTAATTGAATCAGAAATCCTTTTCCCATTGCTTGCTTTTGTCAGGTTTGTCAAAGATCAGATGGTTGTAGGTGTGTAGTCTTATTTCTGGGTTGTCTATTCTGTTCCATTAGTCTTTGTCTGTCCTTGTACTGGTATGAGGCTGTTTTGGTTACTGTAGCCCTGTAGTTTGAAGTCATATAGCATCATGTCTTGAGCTTTGGTCTTTTTGTTTAGGATTGCCTTGGCCACTCGAGCTCCTTTTTGGCTCCATATGAATTTTAAAATAGTATTTTCTAGTTCTGTGAAGAAGGTCAGTGGTAGTTTAATGAGAATAGCATTGAATCTATAAATTGCTTTGGGCAGTATGGCCATTTTAATGATATTGATTCTTCCTATCCATGAGCATAAAATGTTTTTTCATTTGTTGGTGTCATCTCTGATTTATTTAAGTAATGTTTTGTAGTTCTTGTGGAGGCCTTTCACCTCCCTACTTAGCTGTACTGCTAGGTTTTTTATTCTTTTTGTGGCAATTGTAAATGGGAGTTCATTCGTGATTTGGCTCTTGGCTTGCTTGTTGTTAGTGTATAGGAAGGCTAGCGATTTTTGCACATTGATTTTGTATCCTAAGACTTGGCTGAAGTTGCTTGTCAGCTTAAGAAGCTTTTGGGCTGAGATAATGGGGTTTTCTAGAAATAGGATCAGGTCATCTTCAAAGTAGTATGACTTCCTCTATTCCTATTTGAATGCCCTTTATTTCTTTCTCTTGCGTGATTTCCCTGGCCAGAACTTCCAATAGTAAGTTGAATATGCGTGGTGAAAGAGGGCAAGGGGTGAGAAATTACTTAATGGGTACAGTGTACACTATTTGGGTGATGGCTACACTAAAATATGAAACTTAACCACTACACAATATATCCATGTTAGCAAAACTACATTTATACCACTTAAATCTACAAAAATTAACAAATATATCTTCAAAAAGTTGAAGAGAAGGGAATACTTTCAAATCATTCTATGAGGCCAGCATTACCCTGATAGCAAAACCAGACCAGAACACAACAAAATAGAAGACAACAGGCCAATACCACTGATGAACATAGATCCAAAAGTCCCCAGTGAAATACTAGCGAACCAAATTCACCAACACATTCAAAATATCACTCATCATGACCAAGTGGGATTCATCCCTGTGATGCAAGGATGGTTCAAAGTGCTCAAATCAATACACGGGATGCATCACACTAACAGAATCAAAACCAAAAAAATCATACAATCATTTCAATAGATGCTGAAAAAGCATTTGATAGAATTCAACATTCCTTCATAATAAAAACCCTCAACAAACTGAGTATGATAAAAACCTCAAAATAATAAGAGCCATATATGACAGCTCCATAGCCAACATCACACTGAATGAGGAAAAACTGAAAGCCTTTTCTCTAAGATTTGGAACAAGACAAGGATGCTCACTTTTACTACCTTCATTTAACATAGTACTGGATGTTCTAGTAAGAGTAATTAGGCAAGAGAAAGAAATAAAGAGCACCCAAACAGTAAAGGAAGAAGTCAAATTAGCTTTGTTCACAGATAACATGATCTTATACCTAGAAAACCCTAAATACTACACCGAAAACTGTTAGAACTGGTGAAACAAATTTAGTAAAGCTGTAGGATGAAAAAACAACATACAAAATCAGTAGAATTTATATATGCCAAGAGCAAACAAGAAAGAGAAATAAAGACAGCAATCCCATTTACAATAGCTACAAAGAATATAAAATACTTAGGAATTGATTTAACCAACAAGACATATGCAAGAAAAACTATAAAACACTGATGGAAGAAATTGAAGAGGACACAGAAGAATGGAAGACTATTCCATGCTAGTGGATTGGAAGAATTAATATTGTTAAAATGACAATGGTACCTGAAGCAATTTACAGATTCTATTTATTTCTATCAAACCACTAATTGCTTTCTTCACAGAAATAGGAAAAAAATCTTAAAATTTATATGAATTCACAAAAGAACTGGAATAACCAAAGCAATCTTTACCAAAAACAAAAACAAAAACAAAACTGGGGGGATCACACTATCTGACTTGACTTCAAAATATACTACAAAGCTATAGTAACCAAATCAGCATGGTAGTAGCATAAAAACAGATACATAGACCAGTGCAACAGTACACAGAAACCAGATATAAATCCAAACATTTGCAGCCAATTCATTTTTGATAAAGATGCAAGAACATATATTGAGGAAAGGGCACCCTTTACAATAAATGGTGTTAGAAAAATTGGATAACCATATGCAGAAGAATAAAACTAGACCTCTGTCTCTCACTATATACAAAGGTCAAATAAAAATGGAATAAAGACTTAAATCTAATACCTGAAACTATAAAACTACTAGAAGAAAATGCAGGGATTCATCTGGGCAAAGATTTTGTGTGTGTGTGTGAGAACTCAAACACAGTCAACAAAGGCAAAAAAAAGACAAATAGAATTACGTGAAGCTAAAAGCTTCTGCACAGGAAAGGAAACAACAAAATGAAAAGACAACCCAAATAACGATAGAAAATATTTGCAAACTTCCCATCGTGCAAGGGATTAACAAGCAGAATATATAAGGAGCTCAAACAACCCAATAGCAAAAAGCCAAATGATCTGAATAAAAAATGGGTGAAAGATCTGAATAGACATTTATCAAAAGAAGACATAGAAATGGCCAATAGGTATATAAAAAATGCTGAATTGTCAAAGAAATGTAAGTGAAAACCACAATGACATATAATCTCACCCCAGTTAGAGTGGCTTTTATCAAAGACAGAGAAAAAAGGATGCTGCTGAGGTTGTGGAAATAGCAGAAACCTTGTACAGTGCTGGTAGGAATGTAAATTAGTACAATGACCATGGGAGACAGTATGGAGGGGTGGTTAAAAAACTACATATAGAACTACCATATGATCCACCAGCTTCACTACTGGCTATATATCCAAAAGAAAGGAAATCAATATATTGAAGAGATATCCACACTCATGTAATTATTATAGCATTGTTTACAACAGCCAAAATATGGAACCAACTTAGTGTACCAATAGTGGATGAATAGAAAAAAAATGTGGTATGTATATATACACCATTAAATATTATTTATCCATAAAATAGAATGAAATCCTGGCATTGTAGCAACATAGATGGAACTGAAGTTCATTATGTTGAATGAAATAAGCCAAGCACAGAAAGAGAAATAGTGCATGTTCTCAGTCCTGTGTAGGAGCTAAAAAAAAAAAAAAGTAGATTTCATGAAGATTGAAAGTAGATTTGTGGTTACCAGAGGCTGGGAAGGATAGATGGGGGAGAAAGGCATGAAGAGAAGTTGACTAATGTGTACAAATAAATACTTAGACAAAAGAAGTAAAACATGATGTTTGATGCATCAGTAGGGTGACTACAGTTAGCATTAATCAATTGTACATTTCAAAATAGCTAGAAGAGAATAAGTCACACAATACTATTGTAAACAAAAGATGAATATTTAAGGTGAGGGATAGTCCAGTTACCCTGATTTGATTATATGAAGGTATCAAATTACCACATGTATCTCCAAAATATGTACATCTGATATGTATGAGTAAAATATAAATAGAAATGTGAACATGGTGGACTAGACGCAGCTAGTGGGCACTTCTCTCATGGAAAGTAATTAAAATACTGAGTAAAATATTCACACTTTGAACAGATCATCTAAGACAGAACACTGGATTTCATCTGAGAAGCGGCAGTAATTACAGGAAGCAAAGGAGGGTGAGGCTGGGCAGGCTGCTGGCCTGGGACTGGCGTAGAGTTTGAGAAGCTCTCTGATGCTGGGAAGGGGTGGGTGAGGAAGCCCTGGGGCTCCACACTTTCTCCAGGGACTTTTGCAATCTTGGTACTGGTAGAGCTCCTAGACCCCCGATCCCACTGGACCTCCAGGCTAACATGGAGAGCCGTCTGGAGGTTGCATAGATGCACTACTCAAACTCACCTAGAGTCCCACAGGCTTTTGAACACTAAGCAGCTGCTGCCCAGCACCATTCTGAAAGCTCAGCCCCAGAGACCTGCCTTTTGCCCTGGGGCTGCCATTGCCACTGCTGCCACTGGGCCAGGGAGGGAGTAGGGAGACTGGGCACCTTCACAGTCTCCAAGGACAGACGCCACCCCTGCTGCTGCGGACAGAGGAGTGTTTGAACAGTGCACCCTAACAGCTGCTTGCCTTCACTGCTTCCACCGAGAGAGGGCTAGCTTCCTCAGTGGTCATCCAGCAGCACAGCCACCCTGCCGCTGCCTGAGCATTTCAGTGGCAGGCCTGGTGCTATTCTGAGAGACTGGTTCCCAGAGGTCTGCTTTCTGCCCTGGGGCTGCCACAGCCACCACTGCTATCACTACCACCTCTGCCACCAAGCCAGCGAGGGAGCAGTGAGACTGGGCACCTTCACACTCCCCAATGACAGATACCATTGCTGCTGCTGTGTGATTGGGGAGTGTACCAACTGGCACCTCATGGCTGCCTGCCTCCACTGAGAGGGCCCTGCCTTCTCTGGTGGCAGGTCTGTAGCACAGCCACTCTGCTCCAACCTGAACATTCTCCTGGCAGCCTGGGAACCAGCCTACTGTTTCTGATCACAGCCAGCACCTGAACCCCATGGACCTGAAGACAAGTCCGCTGGTTGTGTCCCAGTCCAGTTCCTTCAGGACTTGTATATGCCATCTGAAGGGCAGTCCAGGGGCCTGGAGACTGGAGGGATTGACTAGCCCCGTCCATTACCACTGGCAACTGACACTTCCCCCTGGGGTCTGAGGTCAGCGTGACCCAACCAGCTGACACCATCACAGCTGGTACCCACCTGCACTCACCAAAAGGCAGAGCAGATTCCCCAGCCCCACCGCACCCACCATCCCCCTGCACAAAAAAAAAACCCAAAACAGCAGCATTCCTGTGTTGGAAAACATACAAGTCACAACGCTGTCTGTATTGGGCTGAAGAAAGAGGTTTTGCCCCAAAGCCTCTTCTGCAGAAAACTCCGGGACTGGCGTTTTCCACTGCTCTCAGCTACATTGTGTTCTGGAAATAAAGGACAGTGACTGAGCTGAGAGTCTCGAGTCCTGGGACAGGGGTGTGATAGGGAAATGAATTGCATTCCTGGCTGCTTAGGACATGGAGTTGGGGCAGCTGCCTCCCCAGCCCTGTGTAGACCTCAATGCATGTCACCAGTTCTCCCTGACACCCTGTCAGGGCTGGTGTCTGTACTTGTCATTAGCTATTTGTAGACAAGCTTGGAGATCCAGTTCCACCCAGCTTTGTTCCCTCATCCCCCAGGCTGAGCAAGGAACCCAAGGCACGAAGCATTCCACAGCCCAGAGCACCACCTGAAATATCAGAGCACCTCCCAGTAAACAAAGATCAAGTACATTCTCACCTGCTTCTGCTGAAGCCAGCTCTTACCCCTAATTGCCGCATACTGGCCTGGAGGTTGAACTGCACAACTCAGTACAAAACCTGCTGATGGAAGTGCATAGTGCTGGGGAAAGAAATAACATTCATGAGACCTATGCAACCCCAGTCTTGCAGAAGGCAATGAGCTTACTCATATGCCAAGTACATCATTACTACAACCAGCATTTGAGAAAGCTGCTGCACAAAGACTGTCTGTAACCAACAAACTTATACAAAGCTTTGGAACCTTGAAAACATGAAGAAGTAAAGCCAAATGAGCACTCAGTGTAGGAACTCAGGCAGTATGAAAAAAGCAGAGCATTACAACATCCCAAAGGAACACATCAGCTCTCTTGCCATGGATTCTAAACAAATAAAAATTCTGAAATGACAGATAAAAAATTTAAAATATGAATTGTAAGGAATCTCAATGAGATCTGAGAGAAAATTGGAAGCCAACATAAAGAAATCAGAAAAGAAATACAGAATATGAAAAAAGACACTAATTTTTTTAAGTAAAAGCAAACAGAACTTCTGGAAATAAAAAAACTATTGAAAGAATTACAAAATACAGTTGAAAGCTTTAACAATAGGCTAGACCAAGCAAAAGACAGAATTTCAGAACTGAAAGATAAGACTTTCCAATTAACTCTGTCAGAAAAAAAATAAGAAAAAACAACAAAAAATGAACCAAGTCTTTGAGAAACATAAGATTGTGTAAAGCATCAAAATCTATCAGTTATTGGCATTCCAGAGAGAGAGGAAGAAAAAGCAAAAACTATGAAAAACCTATTTGAAAGAATAATTCCTGAAAACTTCTCTGGTCTTCCAAGAGATTTAGACATTCAGACACAAAAAAGCCCAGAGAACTCCTGGGAAATACACTGCAAGATGAACCTTACCAAGGCATATAGTCAATAGTCATCAGATTATCCAATGTCAGTGTGAAGGAAAAAATCCTCAAAGCAGTAAAACAGAAGCCTAATCACCTGTGAAGGAAATCCTGTAAGAATAACAGCACACTTCAGACTGTAATTAAAAAAAAATCCCAATAACAACAACAGCAACAACAAAAAACCAGGACAACATGAATTTTCACCCAAATTCTACCAGACGTACAAGGAAGAACTGACATCAATCTTACTGAAACTTTTCTAAAAATCCTAGGAGGAAATCCTCCCTAACATCGCCTACATTTTGGTCTTAGCATCACCCTGATACAGAAGCCGGGAAAGAACACAATAAAAAAAGAAAACTACAGGCCAATATCCCTGGTGAACATAGATGCAATAATTCTCAACAACATACTAGCAAACTGAATCTGACAGCACATTAAAATAATAATGCACCACAATCAAGTGGGATTTCTTCCAGTGATGCACGGATGCTTCAACATATATAAATTAATACATATGCTACATCACGTAAAAAGAATTAAAAACAAAAACCATATAATTATTCAATAGATGCAGAAAAATCATTTGGTAAAATTCTACATCATCTCATGATAAAAATTCTCAACAAATTCGGCATAAAAGGAACATAACTCAAAATAATAAAAGCCCTATACAGCAAACCCACAGCCACCATCATACTGAATTAGGAAAGGTTGAAAAAGTTTCCCATAAGAACTGGAAAAAGACAAGGATTCTCACTTTTAACAATCTAATTTAACATGATACTGGAAGTCCTCACCAGAGCAATTAGGCAAGAGAAAAAGAAGGACTTTAAAACTGGAAAAGTAAAAGTCAGATTATCTGTTTGAAGATGATGTGATCTTATACTTAGAAAACCTTAGAAACTCCTCCAAAAGACTCCTAGATTTGATAAATGACCTCAAGGAAGTCTTAAAATACAAAGTCAATGTGAAAAAATTAGTAGCATTTCTATACACCAACAATGATCAAGCTGAGAATCAAATCAAGAACTCCATCCTATTTGCAATAACCACACACACACACAACACCCTAGGGTTATGTTTAACCAAGGAAGTGAAAGACCCATGCAAGAATAACAACAAAATCCTGAGGAAAGAAATTGCAGGTAATACAAACAAATGAGAAAACAGCTCATGCTCATGGATTGGAAGAAGTGATATTATTAAAATGACCATACTTTCCAAAGCAATCTACAGCTTCAATGTAATTCCTATCAAGTTAGCAACATCACTCTTCATAGAATTTTAAAAAATCTAAAATTCATATGAAACCAAAAAAGACCTGAAGTAGCCAAAGGAATCTTGAGCGAAAAGGACAAAGCAGGAGGCTCATAACTTGAATTCAAATCATACTAAAATGCTACAATAACCAAATCACAATAACTAGACACATAGATCAATGAAACAGGATAGAGAACCCAGAAATAAAGCCACACACTTACAGTTAACTGATCTTTGACAAAGTTGACAAAAATACAGAGTGAGGAAAGGACACCCTATTCAATAAATGATGCTGGGAAAATTGCACGGCCATATGCAGAAGGATAAAACTGGATTCCTACCTCTCACCATATAAAAAAATTAACTCAAGGTGGGCTAAGGACTTAAATGTAATTCCTGAAACTATAAAAGTCCTAGGAGAAAATCTAGAAAAATAGTCTTTTGGACACTGGCCTAAGCAAAGAATTTATGACTAAAACATCAAAAACAGAAGCAACATAAACAAAAATTGACAAAGGGGACTTAATTAAATCAAAAAAACCTCTGTAAAGCAAAAGAAATAACCAAAGAGTAAACAGACAACTGACAGAATGGAAGAAAATATTTGCAAACTATGCATTTGACAAAGACTAATATTCAGAATCTATGAGGAACTAAAATAATTCAATAAGAAAAAAGCAAATAGGCCGGGCACGGTGGCTCACGCCTGTAATCCCAGTACTTTGGGAGTCCAAGGAGGGAGGATCACGAGGTCAGGAGTTTGAGACCAGCCTGACCAACATGAGAAACCCCACCTCTACTAAAAACACAAAAATTGGCCCGGCACTGTGGCACACACCTGGAATCCCAGCTATTTGGGAGGCTGAGGCAGGAGAATTGCTTGAGCCCAGGAGGTAGAGGTTGCAGTGAGCCGAGATAGCACCACTGCACTCCAGCCCGGGTGACCGAGTGAGACTCCATCTCAAAAAAAGAAAAAAGCTAATAACTCCATTAGAAAGTCAGAAAAAGACATTAACACACATTGATCCAAAGAAGACATGCAAGTGTTCAACTAGCATATGGAAAAAAACATTCAACATAACTAATCATTAGAAATGCAAGTTAAAATCACAGTGAGATACCATCATATACCCATTAGAGTGACTATTATTAAAAAGTCAAAAAAAAAAAAAAAAAAACCCAGCAGATGTTGGCAAGGTTGCACAGAAAAGGGAACACCTATACACTGCTGACAGAAATATAAATATTTTTCAAAGAAGTAAAAATAGCGCTACCTTTCAATACAGCAATGCCACTACTGAGTAAATGAACAAAGCAAAAGAAATTATTTTATCAAAAAGACATCTGGACTCATATGCTTATTGCAACACTTTTCACAATAGCAAAGTCATGGAATCAACCTAAGTATTCATCAGTGAGGGATTGGATAAAGAAAATGTGATATATACATACCATGGAATACTACTCAGCCATAAAATGAATGAAATCATGTCTTCTCAACAACATGGATGGGACTGGCAGCCATTATCCTAGGTGAAATAATTCAGAAACAGAAAGTGAAATACTGCGTGTTATCGTTTATAAATGGGAGCTAAACAATGTGTACACATGGACATACAGCGTGGAATAATAGGCATCAGAGACTCCAAAAGGTAGAGAGTTGAGGGTTGAAAAATTACCTATTGAGTACAATGCTCACTAGGTTATGGGTATACTGAAAGCCCAGACTTCACTACTACACAATATATGCAAGTAAGAAATCTGCACTTGTACCCCTTAAATACATATTTAAAGATCAGTTAAAAAAAAAAAAAAACTCCAGAGACTTAAGGAGACACAGATATTGGAATGGATTTAACATGTGAAATCCCGTTCAAACTAAACTCTTCTCTGAAGGTCAGAGGTGCTGGTAGGTGCTCCGGTGGCTGAAATATGTTCCTTAATTTCAGTGAAAATAATAAAATCATAGATAACCACAGGCAGTAGTGGTTATGGGAGCCTGGGAATTACAGGGGCCAAAAAGGCAGCATTAAGGATCAGAACAATCTGCTGTGAAATTATCTTTGTGGGGAGTAATAACAAATACATAGGCAGCTCACTAAGTTTCTCATGTAACTAGGAAGAAAATCAAACAAATTTAAAGTCCTGTAAACATAGGGCAACCAGAAGAGAGTCATAGTTCCCATCTAATGCCCTAATCTGAGCCAGTTAAAAAACACGGGGTTTATTTAATAAAGGGGAGGCTGTGCAACCTTGAAAAAGGGTTAACAACATCAGCAGCAAGAACTATTATTTGTACTCCTAGATTCTCATAAACGGGCCTAGGGCTATTTTCCAGTATAACAGTGCAGTGGAAAAAGAAATACCCAGACTCTAAAAAATGTATTAGACACTGGCTCCTGGAATAACACCCATTCTCTGGGCCCCTTAATACCACTACATTCCACTATTCAGAGTAAGGACCTAGTTCTTTTATTCTCTATTTTTTCTATTATATTATTCTCTGTATATGTACTTTATTATAGAACCAGTAAGATCCTATACATACTCCAGGTCCAGGGTACTTCCTGGGATTGTTGTAAGTAAGTACCTACTTATAACAACTCATAAAATGACTTCATTGGCTTCTTGACACATCGAGTAAGGGCCAAGTCAAAGCAGCTGACTATAATATCATATCAACTCCAAAGTCATATCCCTGAGGAAATGCAAAAATGCTTTCCACTATCAAAAGCTTGGAAAATGCAGTGGTAATAACCCAATTTTTTTTCACAAAAAGATGCATCTTGAAACATGACAATGGATTATAAAACCATTATTAGGTAGTGTCTGTAATTTTAGCTACCTGTTTCTAGATGTGGACTATTTTCCAGAACCAATCAATATAGTTCCTGGAATCTGCTATTCAGTTACTCATCTGGAGGATATTTATCCTTAGCACAATTGTAAGGAAACACCTTTCAGTAAGTGATACTTACTTGTTCTGTAACTCAAGGCCTGGCAAGCAACTGAAGGCACACTCAAAATAGATAAAGAGAGTTTAGTGATGGGACTCTTTACGAAGGCCTAAACAGACTTAAGGGTTACTATAGTGAGATGTTGGAGTACTCTGGGATTAATAACAGCAGAAAGCCATTATCATCTCCAGTCCTGAGGGACAAATGAAGGGGGGTGAGGAATAATAGAACTCAGAAAGAGCTGTAATTGTATTGGGGGGGCACCCAATGGGAGTTGTGGTTTTCAGTAGTGGAATGCAGCTTCTGCCAAATGAAGCCGTGGAAAGGAAAGTCAGGCAATAGCAACAAGGCCCCTTTCCTCCCAACCTTCAGTATCTTGCCAGTACTTCCTAGGAGCTAAATACATTTGGAAGCCAGGCAGCATTAGAGCCTGAGAGCTCGGCCTCTAAGGGCATAGATCAGAGTAAAACACATATATATTTTAATTACAGGGCAACAGGAGAAAATCCATCATGCTTGTCCACTATAATGATATTTTGTGAAGGAACTGGGAGAGCAGGAAAAGCATATATTTTAGATTGCATGGTCACATTCACATATACCAGAAGGTGTGGAAGAAAATCTACAACGATACAAGAACAACCACCAGAGCTAGAGTTATAGTGTCCAGTGATCTGGGACATATCAGAGTACACTGTGCAAAGCGTAGGACGAGTTACTCCAAACACACTGCACAAAAAAAGTGCTTTACCCTCTACCACAAAAAAAGTGGCACAATGCCTAGTTATCCCATTTAAATTTTTGAAAAATTGACTCCATATTTATTTTACTTAGTTTTTAAAAATTTTGTTTATTTTCATAAATTTAGGGGGTACAAGTATACTTTTCTTACATGGATATACTGTATTGTGATGAAATCAGGGCTCTAAGTATAGCCATCACCCAAATACTGTATGTTGTACTTAATGGGTAGTATTTCATCTCTTACCCCCTTCCCACCCTTCTACATTTTGAAGTCTCCAATGTCTGTTATTCCACTCTGTCAGTCCATGTGTACAGTTGCCACTTATAAGACAGCATCGGTGGCTTTTGGCTTTCTGTTTCTGAGTCACGTCACCTAGGGTAACGGCCTCCAGTTCCATTCGTGTTGCTACAAAAGATATGATTTCATTATTTGTTTATTCTTTCAAATAACCAACTTTTTGTTCTGTTGATCCATTGTGTTATTTTTTAGGTCTAAATTTTGTTTAATTTTTCTCTGATCTTTGTTATCTTAGTCTACTAGCTTCGGTTTTGTTTTGCTTTTTCTAGTTTCTTGAGGTGCAACATTACATTGTTAATTTGTGATCTTTCTATTTTTTGATGTAGGTATTTAACACTATAATCTTCTCTCTTAGCACTGCTTTTGCTGTTTCCCAGAAGTTTTAGTATGTTTTATTCACATTTGTTTCAAAACATTTTTAAATTTCTGTCCTAATTTTGTTGTTGACCCCAAAATTGCTCAGGAGTATATTGTTTAATTTCCAAGTATTTGTATAGTTTCCAGAGTACTTCTTGGTAGTAATGTTTAGTTTTATTCCACTGTGGTCTGAGAATGTAGTTGATTTAATTTTGATTTTTAAAAATTTATTGCGCTTGTTTTATAGACTAATGTATTGTCTAACTTGGAGAATGCTTCATTTGCTGATGGGAATAATGTATATGTTACAATTGTTGGGTAGAATGTTCTATAAGTATCTGTTAGGTCCATTTGATCTAAAGTCTATTTTAAGTCTAATATTTCTGCATTGTTTTTCTGCCTCAATCATCTGTCTAGTGCTGTGAGTGGACTGTTGAAGTCCCCCACTATCATTGTGTTGCTATCTATCTCTTTCTTTAGGTCTAGTAATATTTGTTTTATGAATCTGAGTGCTCCAGGATTGGGTGCATATTTTGTAGCATTATTATATCCTCTGTTAAGTATATCCATTTGTCATTATATAATGACCTTGTTTTTTTTTTTTTGAGACAGAGTCTCGCTCTGTCCCCCAGGCTGGAGTGGGTGGCGCAATCTCGGCTCACTGCAAGCTCCGCCTCCTGGGTTCACGCCATTCTCCTGCCTCAGCCTCCCCAGTAGCTGGGACTACAGGCGCCCATCACCACGCCAGGCTAATTTTTTTGTATTTTTAATAGAGATGGGGTTTCACCATGTTAGCCACGGTGGTCTCAATCTCCTGACCTCCTGATCCTCCCACCTCGGCCTCCCAAAGTGCTGGTATTACAGGCGTAAGCCACCGCGCCCAGCGCCCAGCTTGTTTGTTTGTTTCTTGAGACGGAGTTTTGCTCTTGTCACCCAGGCTGGAGTGCAATGGTGTAATCTTGGCTCACTGAAACCTCCGCCTCCCAGGTTCAAACGATTCTCCTGCCTCAGCCTCCTGAGTAGCTGGGATTACAGGTGCCCACCATGACACCCACCTAACTTTTGTATTTTTAGTAGAGATGGGGTTTCATCATGTTGTCCAGGCTGGTCTTGACCTCCTGACCTCAGGTGATCTGCCCGACTTGGCCTCCCAAAGCTGACCTTTCTTTTTTCTTTTCTTTTTTATTTTTTTAAGGTCTTTTTTATCTGATGTAAGTGTAGCTACTTCTGTTTGCTTCTGGTTTCCATTTGTGTGGAATATTTTTTTCCCACTCCTTTACTTTCAGTCTATATATATATCTTTACCAATAAGTTGAGTTTTTTGCAAGCAACATGTGATATGATCATGTTTTTATCTATTTTTTTTTTTTTTTTTTTTGAGATGGAGTCTCGATCTGTCACCCAGGCTGGAGTGCAGTGGTGCCATCTCGGCTCACTACAAGCTCCGCCTCCCAGGTTCACACCATTCTCCTGCCCCAGCCTCCCAAGTAGCTGGGACTACTGGTGCCTGCCACCACGCCTGGCTAATTTTTTTGTATTTTTAGTAGAGACTTGGTTTCACCATGTTAGCCAGGATGGTCTCGATCTTCTGACCTCATGATCCACCCGCCTTGGCCTCCCAAAGTGCTGGGATTACAGGCATGAACCACTACGCCTGGCCAATATGATCATGTTTTTAAATCCATTCCTCCAATCTATATCTTTTAAGTGGAGCATTTAATCAATTTACATTTAAGGATAATATTGATATATGGGATTTTGTTTCTGTCAGATTGTTAATTGTCTCCTAGTTGTTTTGTAAATTTTTTTCTTTCCCCTGTTTTTGTGGTTTGATGGAGATCTTCTGTGTTGCTAATTGATTCTTCTGTCTTTCTCCTTCGTGTAATTGGTTTCTGAGACCTGTAAGTTTTGTGATTTTGTATGTTTTTATGAAGGTAAATATTGATCTTTTGTTTCCATAAGTTTTTCTTTTTTTTTTTTTTAGTTGAAGTCTCACTCTGTCAACCAGGTTGGAGTGCGGTGGCGCAATCTGGGCTCACTGCAGCCGCTACCTCCCAGGCTCAAGTGATTCTCCCACATCAACCTCCCAAGAGCTGGGACCACAGACACGTGTCACCACACCTTGCTAATTTTTTTGTGTATTTTTGGTAGAGACAGAATTTCTCCATGTTGCCATGATACCATGGCAGGTATCGAACTCCTGAGCTCAGGCAATCCACCCACCTTGGCCTCCCAAAGTGCTGGGATTACAGGCATGAGCCACTGTGCCCCACTTTTTTCCATGTTTATGACTCCTTTAAGCATATCTTGTAGGGCTAGTCTAGTGGTGATGAATTCTGTTAGCATTTGCTTTTCTGGGAATGACTATATTTCTCCTTCATTTATAATGCTTATTCCAGCATGATCTAACATTTGTGACTGGCAGGTTTTTAAAATTTTACCACTGTGAAAATTGCACCCCAGCCACATGGAACTGTAAGTCCGTTAAAACCTCTTTTTCTTCCCAGTCTCAGGTATGTCTTTATCGGTAACATGAAAATAGACTAATACAGACCCAGGTCTCCAATCCCTAGCCTAAGACTCTCTAATGCCAGTGGCTACCATCATTCCCAGGTCTCAGGATTCTGCACAGTTTGCAATGAGCTAGGACTGAATGAATCTACCATCACTCCTCTCAGCACCTAGGTCTAAGAAAATGCTTGGGACTCTTCCTAGTGCTATTCCTTCTCACAGTTTCCTGGCCACTGTACAAGTTAGATCCAGGGCTTGGGAAGGTCAAGGTGTTCTCCCATGGACTGGATTGCATGATTCTTCTGTGGGAAAGTGGATCACAGAGAGACTCTCATCTTCTTCTCTTGTACTGGGAATTCACTCACAGTTTTCAGCCAGACCTCCCCATGCAGGCTGCTCATCTACTTTCTTTCCCATATCTGAGGTTTTCTTAACTTTTCTGTTGAATTCCTATGTTCATTTCAGTATAAAACCTCATAGTGTGAAACTCTACGCATTACTTTGCTTCTTTCAAGTGGGTGAGGCATGCTACAAAATCCTCTAGTCTGCCATCTGTAAGATGACTGGATGACTTCTGAGGTCCCAAGTATGATTCTTATTCCAACCTCCATCCTGATTTAGGAAAAGTAAAGGCAGATTCCCAGGACCCAGTCACATTCACAGCTATCTCTTTTAATCTTCACCACCACCCTGTGAGGACATGTATTGCTTTTGAAGTACACTCTTAACAAGTCTTTTCAAGTTTTCAGCATGTGCCTTGAGTTGAGATATTTATTTTGGCCTTTCCATTTATAAATCTAATGCTGTTGGTAATAACCATTCCACACCACAGTCCTTGAGGACTATTTTTTAAAATGCCTTTCACACTGGTCTGTAGCCATGGCTATTCAGTCTCCCAAAATTTTGCCTTCACTTGGCACTTTAATTCATGTGATCACAGATTGTAATATAATTAGCTCCTTCACTAATATCTGCTATCAGATGATGGACAGGCCTTATTTCCTTTTGAATTTTTGCAGAGTTAAGTCTAAACAGGGCTAGATAACCTACCCAGATTTTGGATTTGGAATCCTACACTCATAGAAAATTCTGTCAATTAAGAAAGAAGAATTGGAATGACCTTACTTGGGGAAGACCAGTTTTTCCAATACTGGGAAGGTGATAAGGATATCTGTAATGTCTGTGTCTGAGATGCCTTTCCCATTCATGTACCACACTAAATAGGTCTCTGCACCCCTACTGAGAGAATGGTTCCTGGGAGTCCTGTAGAGGATACTGAGAGCTGTGGACTTCAAGCCTTGCAAATGCAGAATGGTCTTGGACTCTTGCTTTGAATTAGGAGATGAACCAGAAAACACCTGGCTCTGAATAAACAATGAGGTTTTTTAAAGCTTATCTGATGAGATTTCTCAGTGATAACCATGATGGGCAGAGGTCTAGAGTCTCTATCTCTATCTTCTGTACAACAGAGAATGTAAAAATTTGTTTTTCTACATGAGGTAATTGGTTTCCCAAATGTAAATAATGATATATCAAAATTTCATTCCAAGGATGGATAAAATGCTATACATTTGTTTAATAATTATTTGCTGATTGATTCATCTTGTTGCCTGTAGAAAGCAACAAGGGACATAGTTTGGGAAAAACGTTTTGCTTAAGTTGATGTTGAAATGAGTCCTTCAGTTTGTGATTAGTTATAAGAACATAGCATTTTTCAGTGTCAAAATTTGTAAAATTTACATAAAAGAAACTTAAGATTGACTGGGCTTATATTCTGTAGTAAGGACTATGCAATTCATTTGAACATGCAACATTATGTAAAAATTTAAAACTTATTTAAAATTAAAAGAAACCCTCATAATATCCTGGGATTGAATTTAATTCTGTCATTATATTTCTCAGTTCTGTGCTTTGTATTTGTTTTAAAAAATAATTTCTAGTCCTTTGCTGAACTTTTTATTGTTTTTCATTTGATTCAATAGAATTTGTAATTGATTTTTGAAGAATTTTTATCATGGCTGCTTTAAAATCCATGTCAGATAATCTATCATCTGATTCATCTTGGCATTGGCATCAGTTGATTGACTTTTCTCACTCAAGTTATTATTTTCCTCATTCTTTGTATGATGGATGACTTTTGATTGTGTCTTAGACACTTTGCCTATTATGTTAGGAGACTCTGGGTCTTATTTAACTCTTTTGTTTTTTCATGCAATTACCCTCTTTAGTTTTAACTTGCAGGCCATGGTGTAATTTGTGGGTTGTAGTTCTAATAGCAGTTGAGTTTCACAGCCAGTTGAGTGCTATTTTGGCCTCTTTGATTTTCTGGTACAGATGGGGCTTCCACTGGTCTCTGCTTATGCTACCTGAGGGGATGGAAGGGGGTTACCCAGGTCTGGATCCTGGATGTCTCTTGGTGGGAGAGGGGTGTGGTAGGAATCCTTCCACTGATACTAGTTCCCCCCTCCATCCCATTTGCCCAGATTCTCTGGCCAGGTGAGGAGCATCTTGTGCCTACAGTGATAAAGAGGCTTCCCAAATAGGGTCACTTGTTGAGCTGAGTTCCTTTTGTTTGGTTCTGTCTGCCCACTTTGGATCTCTTTTAGAACAAAAGGTCTCTTGATAAAGAAGAGTGCTTCTCCTGCTTGTTATTTTTGGTGGTGGTACCAATTTATCACCTTTGCTGATGGTGTTGAACTCACCTGTTGTTACCCAGAAACTCCTGTCACTTTGCAGGAGGAATGAGTCTACCTGGGCTGCCTTCTGTTGCTAGGTTGGGTGTCATAAGAAACAGTGACTGGGTCACTTTCTGTTGTGTGAGTGAGGCAAGATGCCCAACCATTGTGCATTCCTCCAATCTTAGGGTCTTTTTAACTACCTTTCAGAATTCTCCTTCGGTTGGCATGCAGCATGATGTTAAAATTTAAAACAGCATAGAAAGGCTAAGTTATAAATAACAGAGTCAGTATTAATATCCATCTTTCTAAGCCCAAATTCTATGTACTTTCTGCTTTATTCAACTGCCAAATTTTAGGGGAACATTAAAGAAAAATATCCAGTAATTAACAGTAAAAACTCCTCTCCATCCAGCATCCATATTTGCTATAAGTGGTATAGATACAGGTGTGATTCCTGGATAGAGAAATGCTATTTACCTGGACACCATTCACCAACATAATCATCCTCTGGTTTTTCAAAGGCTCTTTTTCTATATCTCTTGAAGTTGCATTCCTCTGCTATACAATTAACACCTTTTAAGTAGGATGCCCTGAAGTTTCTCAACATGGCAATGAGGTGGGAAGACACCTATTTTTCTTATCATCTCACCTGAGGTTAAATAGTTAATCATCATCTCACCATGAAGGTATTTGAGATCCACTTGTTAATACGTAGGATTACACTGCATCTGTTGTAGAACTGGTTATATAAATAGTCTAGTTATAGGATTCCTCTTTTCAAGTGATTATATATTTAAAAAATAATGCAATTTATATTTAGAACAGAAGGAACAACTCTCCTCAACAATAGTCATCCTCAATATGTTCATAGCTTTATGTATCATGTCATGAAAGAAAGCAATAAAATGGATCAGGATTAAGACAGCCTTCAAGAGCAGTCCTTTGTTAAGGCTAAATTTATCCTGGTACAATGGCCTCTTTATATAACACTACGGGGTACATATCTGACTCCCTGGATAAAAAACTGAAAAGAAATGGAACTTAAAACGGAATCCTGTGAACAATGGATGGGTCTGCTGATGAAAGTAGGCCTGCCATAATCCCACTCCCTCTGTGAAAATTCTACTTTTCAGTGAAAGTGAGCAGAGATAGATCCTGTTATGGAATTTTGGGTCCCCCAGCTGGCTGAGAGCACATCTCCTCGGTGATCTCTACTTTGCTTGTTTCCACGAAAGACATAACAAAAGTGTCTAAGTTTAAGTACACAAAGCACATGGCTGAGTGAGCCCAGGCCTTTGTTGTACCCCCACCCAAGCAGGCAGTTTAAGCATGCAGTTTAAGAAGTCCAGAGAGGATTTTTGGAATCAGCTGATAAGTAATACAGGAAGGATTTTCTCTGTCTGTTGGAAACTATATGTGCCCCTGGGCTGGTTTCCTTTTTTGAATTTAGAAGATTCAATCACCCTTCCTTACTTCTCTGTCCTAAAGATCTCTTTCATTCTCTGAGGTCTAGTACAAATTCTGACTATGAGCTCTAGAGCCCAGTACTGTGTCTTATTGAACTTTGCATAGTGATATCAACCTCTTAGGGCACACATGGAGGAGCCTCCACTAGTTATCTCCAGCTCATCCTTATATCTCAATACCAGCCTTTCCTGACTCACAAACCTGGTCACTTTTATTGTCTATCGTAGTCTGTGTCACACTTTGTAAAGTGCCTGTTTTTGTGATTGTTTCATTTGTATCTGTCTCTCCCACAGTCAGTTCTGTTTTTGTCTATTAAGTTCCAGAACAAAGCATAGTGTTTGCCATAGCTTTTGCAACCAAAGAATAGACAAGCAACCAAACATTTGTCGAATACTGAATTAACACTTTTTTTTTTTTTTAGTCAAACTGTCTTAATTAGCAGATCTTCAACAACAGCTTTTTACCAGGCCAGCTGAGTTATAGCCACTTCGGAATAAATGACCAAGAGATTCTAACGAGAGCTCAAATTAACCAAAGCATTTATATTTACTGCAGTGGTCCTTGCTGGGCATAATTTCCTTGGACCTAATATGCTAAATAAAACAAAAGCCTAAGCAACAGTAAGAGTAGTGTGAAGGTTCCTTCTGATGACATTTCAGAAAGAGAGCCTTGAGGCTTTGTCAAGTGCCAGGGAAAGAATCCTCCCACTTTTTGGGCTCCTCTATCATCTGGACACGTTTCACAGGGCTTTTCACTACAGGTGCTGAGAGGTTTCAGGCACCATTTGGGAGCAAGAGAAGGGCATCAGTTTGTGTGTTTTCCAAACACAGCAATTACCACTCACCAGTCAATGTGTGGAGAAACTCAAAACCATTGGTACCAATGTATAATTTAGTCCAGTGGTTCTTGTTTTTAAAATTGGAACACTTTTGTTTTTTCTAATAAAAGTTTACTAATCCTAACTTTCTTTCACATGATGCTGGACCATTTCTACACAATTTCTTCCAGAAAACAGAAAAGGAAACAATTCCCAGTGAATTTTATAAAGCTCGTATTACCCTGATACCAAAATAAAATGATAATAGTACAAAAGAGAAAACAACAGATCATTATCCCTCAAGAATATAAACACAAAAATTTCTAAGAAAATATTAGCAAATAGAATTCAGCAATGTGTAAAAAGGATTATACACTAGAACCAAATGGTTTTTCCACCCCCCAGGGATATGAGGAAAGTTCAATATTTAAAAATCAATTAATGTATTTCACCATATTAACAGGCTTAAAAAGATTACATTATGCAGAAGAAGCATTGACAAAATTCAACACCAAGTCATGATAAAAACTCTCAGAAAATAGAAATATAAGGAAATTTTATTCACCTGATAAAAAGCATCTATAAAAAAGCTACAGATAATATTATATTTTATGGTGAAAGAGTGAATGCCTTTCCCCTGAGATTGGGAACAAGGCAACAATTTATCTTTCATCATTCTTATTCAACATAGTACATATTGCAGCCAGTGGAATAAGGCAAGAAAAGCAAATAAAAGAATACAGATTGATAAGAAAAAAACGGTCCCTATTTGCAGATGACATGATGGTCTACATAGGAAATCTCCAGGAATTTACAAAACTTTTCTAGAACTAATAAGTGAGTGCAGCAAACTCACAAGATACAAGCTACACCTACCAAAATAAAATGTATTTCTACATACTAGCAAAGAATGTGTGAACATAAAAATTAAAAGTACAATACCATGTAAAATTGCACAAAAATGAAATACTTATAGGTAAATCTAACAAGCATGTTCATGATCTGTATGTTGAAAGTATAAAACTCTGATGAGTTCAAAGAAAGTACATCATGTTCATGGATTGGAAGATTTAACATATTAACAATATCAATTTCCCCTAATTGATATTCAAGTTTAATGTAATTTCCATCAATCACAATACAATTTTTACAGATATAGAAAGAATTATTCTAAAATTTATATAGAAAGACAATAGGACTAGATAAAAATCACCTTTGGGAGAAATTCATTCCCAATTTCAATAGTTATTATATGTAGTAATCAAGACCGTGTGTTGGCTGGGTGCAGTGGCTCATGCCTGTAATCCCAGGACTTTGGGAGGCCACAGCGGGTGGATTGCTTAAGTCCGGGATATTGAGAACAGCCTGGCCAACACAGTGAGACCCCATCTCTAAAAAAATTACAAAAATTAGCTTGGAGTGGTAGCACATGCTTATGGTCCCAGCTACTTGGGAGTCAGAGGTGGGAGGATTCCTTGAGCCCAGGAGGCAGAGGTTGCAGTGAGCCAAGATTGCACCACTGCACTCCAGCCTGGGTGACAGAGTGAGACCCTGACTCAAAAAAAAAAAAACAACAAACAAAACAAAACCAAAAAAAACTGTGTGTCATTGGTGGAGGGATAGATAAATAGCTAATGGAACAGAATAGAAAACCCAGAAATATAATCACACAAATATGCCCAACTGATTTTTGACAAAGATGCAAAAGCAATTCAATGGAGGAAAGACAGCCTTTTTAATAAATGGTGCTAGAGAAGCTGGATATCCATATGCAAAAAACAAAACTTGATATGTGTCTCACTTTATAAAAAATTAATTCAGAATGGATTATGAACTTAAATGTTAAATGCAAAACTATAAATCTTTAAAAAATAGAAAATTATCAAAATCTAGAGTAAGAAAAAGAGTTTTTTGACTTGACAGCAAAAGACACAATTTATACAAAGAAATACTGATAAGTAATACTTCATTAAATTTAAAAATGTTTTCTCTATGAAATACCCTGTTAAGATGATAAAAAGACAAGCTACATTGTAGGATAAAAGATATGTAAACAAAATATCCAACATATCTAACAGTATCTAGACTATATAAAGAACTCTCAAAGCTAAACAAAATTACAAAAATCTAATTAGAAAATGGGCAAATTACATGCAGAGAAATGTCATTAAAATATACAATGGCATATGAAAAGATGCTCAACATTATTCGTCATTAGGGAAATGGCAATTAAAACCTCAATGAGATGTCACTACCCATTTATCAGAATGCCTAAAAAAGTAATTAATTGAAGGAGGGACAACACTGAATGCTGACGAGAATGCAGACAAATGGATCTCCCATTCATTGCTGCTTGGAATGTGAAAGGTACAGTTACTCTGCAAAACAGTTTGTCAGTGTCTTATAAAACTAAATATGCAACTACCACATGACTCAGCAAGTGCATTCCAGGGCATTTATTCTAGAAAAAATAAAAACGTAGCTTACACAAACACCTGTACATGAATGTTTACAGCAGCTTTATTCATAATAGCTCCAATTTGGAAACTACGCATATGTTCTTCAATAAGTGAATAGTTAAACTGTGATACATCCATATCATGGAATACTACTCTGCAATAAAAAGAAACCAAATATTGATACACACAACAGCCTGGATGAATTTCCAGATAATCATGCTGAATAATAAAAAAGGCAATTCCAAAAGTTTCCACACTATATGATTCTACTTATATAATATTTTTGAAATGACAAAATTATGGAGATGGAGAAGAGATTGGTGGCTGCCAGGGGTTAAGGAGAGGGCAGGACCAAGAGGGAAATGGCTACGGAAATAAAAAGGTGAATGAAGGATCCTCGTGTGATGAAAATGTTCTGTATTTTGACTATCAGTTTTAGTGTGGTGGGTGATAGTGTTGTACAATGGTTTTCCAAGTTGTTATTATTGGGGAAATTGGGTAATGTGTACATGAGATCTCTCCATATTATTTCTCACAGCTACATGTTAATCTGTAATTGTCTCAAAATGTGTTTAATTAAAGAAGAGCAAGGTAGGTGTTTTTTTACCTCAAGGAAATAAATCATGAAAACAAAAATTTCACAAACCTGGAATTAAGTTGGAAAAGTGATTTTGGGAAGAATTGAACCATTTTCATATTTCCCGAATCCTTTTTAAAAATTGTATTATTGTGGTAAAATATATCCATTGTCAACCTAAGTAACACAGAGATTCCCTAAAGTTACTGAGTTTATTCAGGAATGTGTAGAGGATTTGCAAATCCAGGCTGTAAGGGCTTTGAGGATCGTTAAGTATATCCAGAGGGATTAAGGCAAGGGGAAGCTTTTAAAGGCAAAAGAAAAAAGTACATTTAATTTGTTTTAAAACAGAGAACATTGGGTACAGGGGCTTATCGCAGGAGTTGACGTCAGTTCATTAGTGGAGACAGTGTGTCATGCAAGTATTCTTGTCCATCCAGCTAGCTGTCCTTGTGACTCATGTAGCAAACTGCGGTTTATAAAGTCCTTGGCAAACGTTCTTGTTATAGGCATACGTGCGTAAGAGCCCTTCAGGGTCTTTGTACTAGATTTTTTTTCCACAGGCATGTGTACATGAGAGTTCTCCCTTCTCAACCTCCTGGCTTTATTTATTTATTTTGTTAGGGTTTGGCACAAGCTACTCCATTTCAATTCTGACACCTTGCACGATATCATAACATTTACCATTTTAACTGTTAAATGTATAGTTCAGTGGCAGTAAGTACACATTCATATTGTTGTGCAGCCATGACCAGCATCCATCTCTAGAACTTTCTCATCTTGCAGAACTGAAACTTCATACCCATTAAACAATAACTATCCAATCCCCAAAATACGTAATGCTTCACAAAGTTTTATGTGATCCTTATGCAGAGGCCATGCTAATTTACTCGGTATCATTTCAATTTTAGTATATGTGCTGACAAATTGAGCACCCAAATTCTTTCCTATTGGTGGCAGTTTTTTTTTTCCCATCTATATGTGCTAGTACCTGGGTGGTAACCCAAAGACATCATCCTCGTAGCTCTATGATTTGCTTAACATGCTGTGGTTAAGAGCCAATTGTTTAATCTGATTATTTTGTCTTGAGGCAACTTTACAGATATTTTAAAGAATATGTTTGTTAGTAAGTTGATTCAATTTGGAAATATCCGTCTTCTTTCTCCATTTTTCCTGTTTGTTCTGTAAGACATATGGTTGGGTAACCAGAGATGCTCATTTTTTTTATCCTGATAATTTTGTGTGCTTGTGAGTTATATGGACACGGAGAAGTGATATGGACACTGTTGTTCCTTCATAATGTGAGAAATCAACTATTTAGTACATCCTTCTAGGAAATTTCTGTTTCTCTTTTTAAATGTACAAGATTTTAACCCTTCTGTTTTAAAAGATTTCTTCTGTGTATAATTCTTTTCAAAGGTACCTTGAATTCTAGAAATATTTAGCAGACTATGTTCTACCTAATTTCTCCAGTTTAGTTGGGGATACATTTTTTAAAACTGTGCCAAAAATTTAAACAAATTTCTCTGATATTGAAATATACTGAGTGCTTAATGTAGTTTCACCTTTCCATGAAAAGTGGTTGCATTTCATTTTTTTCCCTCTTCTGGGACATATTTTTTCAAATTAATTGGACAAATATCTAGGACTATGATTGCTGGATCATATGATAAGACTACATTAGCTTTATAAGAAACTGCCAAAATTTCTTTCAAAATGGCTGTAGCATTTTGCATTCCCACCAGCAATAAACAAAAGTTTCTGTTGCTCCACATCCTTGCCAGTATTTGGTATTTTCAGTTATTATTATTATTTTTTAATTTTAGCCATTCTAACTGGTGTGTAGTGGTATCTCATCATTTTTTTTTTCAATTTGCAATTACCTAATGACAAATGGTGCTGAGAATTTTTTCATATGCTTATTTTTCATCTGTAAATCTTCTTTGGTGATATATCTGTTCAGATCTATACATTGTTGTATTGAATTTGCTAATATTTTCCTGAGGATTTTTTTGTTCATGTTCATAAGAGATACCAGTCTATAGATTTCTTTTCTTGTAATGTCCTTATTTGGATTGGCTATTAGGGTAATGCTATGGCCCATTGAATGAATTTTTCATTTTCAGGCTTTATTCTGCCTGTAGAAATTAGTATCTCCTTAGTTCAAATTATTCAGTGATTAATTTTGTTTGGTGATCAGTTTTGTTTATTGAAATAGTCTGTTTTGGCTATGCTGGGTCATCTGGCCTTTTATATAAATTTTAAAATTACCTGGTTTGTATTTCTAACTAATTTTCTTGATATTTCGGTAGAAGTTGTAGTATGCTTGTGTTTTAATTTGAGGAAAATTGACACTATGTTGAATATTCCAAAACATAAACACATTATGTCTTTCCATTTATTTAGGTCATCTTTGATTTCCTTCACCAGCATTTTAAAGTTTTTAGAATGTAGATTCTCCACATTTTTGGTTCAATATATACTTAAGTGTTCCTTATTTGTAGTAATTGTAAATGGTA
This sequence comes from Pongo pygmaeus, assembly GCF_028885625.2. NCBI lineage: Eukaryota > Metazoa > Chordata > Mammalia > Primates > Hominidae > Pongo > Pongo pygmaeus. The sequence goes on from NC_072381.2 coordinate 58,758,274, forward strand.
TTATGTTTTAAAATTTGATTTTCAATTTTTCATTACTAGCATATAGAAATTTTCAGTTTTTTGAATTTTTCTTATATCCTATGACCTTGTCACTTATTAGCTCTCTAAGTTGTTTTTCATTTTTTTGGTTGATGCCTTATAATTGTCATACCATCTACAATTACAAACAATTTTATTTCTTTCTTTCCAATCATTATGCTTTTTATTTCTTTGCCTTGCCTTATTACACCAGCTAAGACTGAAACGTACTGTTAAATATGAGTGGTAACAATGAACATCTTTGCTTTATTTCTAATCTTTGGAGTAAAATATTTAGTATATCAATATTAAGTATGATGTTAACCGTAGACTTCTTGTGAATGTTTTTTTATCAGGTTGAGACAGTTTCTTTCTATTTCTAATTTTCTGAGAGTTTTATTATCAATTTATTTTTGTCAAATATCTCTTCTGTATCAGTTGATATCTTATAATGCTTTTCTTTAAAAAGCTAATGTGATAAATTATATTGATAAATTTTATGTATTGAACCAAACTTTCATCCTTGGGGAGAAAAAAAATCTCTTGGTTGTGGCATACATTCTTTTTATATGTTCTGGATTGGATTTGCTAATATTTTGTTGGGAATATTTGCATCTTTATTCACGAACGACATTAGTCTTTAAAAAACATCTTTAATTTTTGTATTAGGTGTTGGCTTTATAAAGTGAATCAAGGGGGGGATCCATGATCTCATCTCACTGCTGCTTGTGACACAGACATGGCTTCTGTTCATAAGTCCCTATTAAATCTTTCTTTCTAAGAAACTGTATTTGTCAGCCTTTTTCTTCAGCTTCTCAGCTTCCTCAGACTTTGGGATAGTGTATTAGTCTGTTTTCACACTGCTATAAAGAACTTCCCGAGACTGGGTAATTTATAAAGAAAAGAGGTTTAATTGATTCACAGTTCCACATGGCTGGGGAGACCTCAGGAAACTTACAGTCATGGTGGAAGGGGAAGCCGACCTGTCTTACATGGCAGCAGGCAAGACAGAGCGTGTGGAGGAGGAATTGTCAAATGCTTATAAAACCATCAGATCGTGTGAGAACTCATTCACTATCATTAGAAAAGCATGGGGGAAACCACTCTCATGATCCAATCACCTCCCACTAGGTCCCTCCCTCGACAAGTGGGGATTATGGGGATTACAATTTGAGATGTGATTTGGGTGGGGACATAAAGCCAAAGCATATCAGGTAGGTTTGCATAGAACTGCCCACTGTGAAACTTGTGGCAAGCCAGGCCAGGAGCTGAGAGACCAAAATATGGGCAAAGGGAATGAATCAACCATGGAAGAAGTCCATGGGGGACAACCCAGGTGGCAGCCATTTCTATTTGGAATAGTGTGGCTCTACCTTTTAGATGCTTCTGCATGAGTATAGGGATGCCTTGTAAATACCAGCATGTTTAGAGAAATTGTTAGCTGTGAGCCATCTATCACCCTGTGGTAAGGAATGGTGGTGAGCTGTCACTGCAGCAGATGGCCACTTCTGTGGGCTGCCTATTTGGCAACAGAAGCCCAGCTAGCAGAAGCAAAGTAAAATGGCTTCAGTAGGAATTACAATTGGAAACGGTTTCTCTTTAAAGAGCTTGACAGTAAAAAGTTGACTTAATTAAAACTACAACCTGAGCTATATATGTATACCTATGTATTGTTTTAAGGCCTCTGTTCTCTTTAAAACTTCTCAGTCAACTGAATCCTGACTGTGCCTCTATTTCCTTCTGCCTGTCCCTCCTTCTTCTTGCCATCCTCAATGCCACATGAGGGAACAACAAAAGAAAGAATTATGACAGCCTGGGATCCTTTGGGGAAAATGGAAAAGGCCCAGATTTCTCTTTTGGGGAGAAACCTATTTTTCTTCATGGCACCTCCAAAGTTGTAAGTGGACAGATAAAACTCTGCTCTCTTTTGTATTGAATTATCTTTGGCTTTTTGGGGAGTACCATAGATTGCTTGACACTGTGAGAGGATTTGACCTTGATGTGTGTTTGATGGTTGGTAGTGTGATGGTGGGCAAGAGCTACAGTGTTGGAGGTGACTAAGGACAGTTATTTGGAGGAGATAGTCATTGCTACAGGGGGCTGCTAAGTTCTTTGTATGTCTGGATAAAAAAAGCACGGGTTAAACCCTAAAAACTTCATGCTTTCTTGGCCCTGTTCCTTAAAGAACTCTATCCTAAAATCAGTAATCTAAGAAACAAGCTAAGTTGAAAAGACCACCTATCAAACTAAATCAGTCTTTGAAACTCTTTGTAAAAGTAATTTGCATATTTAAAAGAAATCTCAGTTTTTAAAGGCTTACCTGTCTCTGCACTTAAACCACTAGGAACTTTATGGGGAACAGAATGGTTTAAAGTTTACATAACAAACACTGCTTTTGTTTAGATCTAAGTTCTGTGTCTTTGAGATGTAAATTTTCTACCTAGTTCCCCTGAGTCCTGTCTTTAGAGACGCTAATTTAAAGTTGCTTCCCTAACAATTGTTTAGGGCATAAAACAGCAATTTAAGAGATTGACAGTCTAAAGTTGGGGTGAAACTTTGAAAACTGGGAAATGAAAAACCCTATAAACACAAGATCTGCTTCTTTCTGCGTGTCTGTTATGTTGATATGCGTGCTATGTAAGTGATATTTCACTAAAAAATGTACAAAGCTCTAATCAATTGGCTTAAAGAGAAATTATACACATAAATCAAATATTTTATTAGAAAAATAAAAGTTAGCTCAAATGCCTGTTAGTTCACATGCTTTAATAATCTTTGGTAAATAAAACTAATTTCAAAATTCTCTTCAATGATTTAAAATCTGAAGTCGTGCTATGGTAAATTAAGCAATTCTAGAGTTTTTACTAGGAATTTGGGTTACTAAGGGTTAGACTAGTAGTTAATACATGTAATTAAAACTGCTCAATGTAGGAAAAGGTATTCTATATACAGAGTGTTTATATAAAGAAAAATATGTGCTTTTGGGAAAGAAGTTTATGAAAAACATGGTTTTCATGGTTTGGCTTAAAGGAAAAGTAACTTTGTCTAGTTGAGAGGCTATTTAAAGGTTGTTTCAAATGAAGAAAAAAAATGATACAGTTAAAACTAAATGGATAGAAAGAGAAAGGACAAAAGGGTGGAAGTGTGAAAGTTTTGATTACCGGGTGGCTGCATGGTCATCCATGGTACGGAGCTGTAGCTGTGTTGCATCACGTTCACCAAAGGTAAAAGTTACCAGTGGAATTTAGAGATGGCTCAAATGTCTGGGGATTTGGTTCAATGGATGCATAAAGAGAAGCAAACTAAGATGCAAAAAGCAAAATATTCAATCCCTTGGTTATTGTTATCTATAATTGCTAAAATGGAAGAAAGAAAGTGCTGGGTTGAACTTTGAGGCTGGACTAAGCTTGGGGTGCAGGTCTGTCGGAGCTCAGATCGCTAGCCTCAAAGCTACCTATGAAGGGAAAAAAATGCCAGGGACAAAATAAAATGACTGAGTCCTGTGGTTACCAAAAAGGTAATCAGTGGTGGGGTGGTTGGGGCGGGGGTGATGGAGGCAAAACTAAGTAACTTTTAAAACCAGAAAGTAAAATGTAAAAAAAATAAATGAATGTTTCATTTTGTGGATTGATATCATCAGCTTCCTGAGAAACCTTTACTAAACTGGATCATGGGAGCAACTACTTTGGGATCAGTGTGTTTGATTTTGAATGCTGCAGAGTAGAGGAGCATGTTTGGGCTAATTCAGGACCCACAGCTCACTATTGAACAGGTGCAGTTGATTAGTGATGTTGAACATTTTTTCATATATGTGTTGGCTATTTGTATGTCTTTTTTTTTTTTTGAGAATGTGTATTCAGATACTTAGCCCATTTTTAAATGGAATTATTATTATTATATTTCTTTAAAGTTTTTGAGTTCCTTGAATATTCTGGATATTAGTTCCTTGTCAGATGAATAGTTTGCAAATATATTTTTTTCGTTCAACAGGTTGTCTCTTCACTGTGTTGATTGTTTCCTTTGTGGTGCGAAAGCTTTTTAGTTCAATATAGTCCTATTTGTCTATTTTTGTTTTTCTTTTTGGCTTGTGCTTTTGGGATCTTAACCATAAAATCTGTGCCTAGACTAACGTCCTGGAGTGCTTCCCCTATGTTTTCTTCTAGAAGATTTACAGTTTTGAGTCTTATATTTAAGTCTTTAATTCATTTTGAGTTGATTTTTCTATATGGTAAAATACAGAGTTCTAGTTTCATTCTTCTGCATATGGATATCCAGTTTCCCAATATCATTTATTAAAGAGGATATCTTTTCCTCAATGTATGTTCTTGGTGCCTTTATCAAAAATCAGTGGACTAAAATACGTAAATCTATTTCTGGGCTCTCAATTCTGTTCTGTTGGTTTATGTGCCTATTTTTATATCAATATCATACAGTTTTGATTACTATAGCCTTGTCATATATTTTGAAGTCAGATAGTGTGATGCCTCAAGATTTGTTTGTTTTGCTCAAAATTTCTTTGGCTATTCGGGCACTTTTTTGCTTCCATATGATTTTTAGAATTTTTTTTTTATTTCTGTGAAAAATGCTTCAGTATTTCATAAAGATTGCATTGAATCTGTATGTTGCTTTGGGTAATATTGTTATTTTAACAAGATTAAGTCTTCTAATTTGAGAGTTTAGAATGCCTTTCCATTTGTTTGTGTCCTTTTCAATTGATTTCATCAGTGTTGTCATTTTCCTTATAGAAGTCTTTCACTTCCTTGGATAAATATATTCCTAAGTATTTTATTTTATTTCATTTGTAGCTATTAAAAATGAGATAGTCTTCTTGATTTCTTTTTCAGTGAGTTTATTCTCAGTTTAGAGAAATAGTAAGTTTTGTATATTGATTTTGTATCCTGTAACTTTACTGAATTGAGATCTAAGAGATTTTGGTAGAGACTTTAGTGTATTTTTTTTTTTAAACATAAGAACATGTGCTCTGAAAAAAAGGAATAATTTGACTTTCTTTTTTCCAGTTTTGATGAATTTTATTTCTTTCCATTGCCAAATAGCTCTGGTTAGAACTTCTAGTACTATGTTTAACAGCAGTGGTGAAAGTGGGCATCCTTGTCTTACTCCAGTTCTTAAAGAATAGCTTTCAGCTTTTCTCCATTCAGTATGATGTAGCTGTGTGTTTGTCATAAATGCATTTTATTATTTTGAGGTAAGTTCTTTCTATGCCTACTTTATTGAAAGCTTTTTTCATAAAAGACATTTAATTTTATAGAATTCTTTTTCTGAATCTATTGAGATGATCAGATGGTTTTGCTCTTCATATTTTTGATGTGAATGGCTCACATTTACTGATTTTCATATGCTGAACCATCCTTACAATACTGGTATAAATCCCATTTGATCATGGTGTATTCTTTTTGATATGCTTTTGGATTAATTTGGTTGTATTTTGTTAAAAATTCTTATGTTTATGTTTATTAGAAATATTAGCCTGGAGTTTTCTTTTTTATTGTGTCCTTGTATGGTTTTCATATCAATGCATCTCTGCCCTCACAGAAGAAGTTAGAGAGAATTCCTTCCTCTTTAATTTTTTTGGAATAGTTTGAGGAGAATTGTTGTTCTTCTTTGTAAGTCTGGTAGAGTTTGGCAGTGAAGTCATAACATTCTGGGCTTTTCCTAGTTGGGAGACTTTTGAATACAGATTCAATCTTGATGCCTGTTATTGGTCTGTTCATGTTTTCCATTTTTTCCTGATTCAAGATTGGTAGGTTTATGTGTCCATGAATTTATCTACTTTCTCAGTGTTTTCCAGTTTATTTCTGTATACTTGTTTGTAGTACTCTCTGGTGATCTTTTACATTTCTGTGCTATCAGTTGTCATGTTCCCTCTTTGTTTCTGATTTTGTTCATTTTTTGGGTATACTCTCTTTTTTACTTGGTTAATGTAGCTATCAGTTTATAAATTTAGTTTATCTTTCAAAAAAACAACTTTTTATTTCATTCATTCTTTGTATGGTTCTTCTTTGTTCTTTATTATTTTTTTCCTTCTACTAATTTTGGGCTTGGTTTGTTATTGTTTTTCCAGTTAATTGAGGTATATTTTAGCTTGATTATTCAAAACCATTCAAATTTTTTTATTTAGGCATTTATTACTATAAACTTTTCTTTAGCACTACTTTTGTTGTATTCTATAAGTTTTGGTTTTTTCTGTAAATTTTTATTTGTTTTAATAAGTTTTTTAAATTTTCTTTTACTCTATTTGTATCTTTACAGGTGAAGTTAGTCTCTTGTAGGCAACATATAGTTGAGATGTATTTTTTCAATACATTCAGCTATTTTATACCTTTGAATGGAAAATTCAATCCATTTTATTCAAGATTATTACTGATATGTAAGACCTTATTGCTGTCATTTTGTTAATTTTTTTTTGGTTGTTTTGTGTATGCTTTCTTCCTTTATTTCTCTCCTGTTATTTATCATTGTTATTTGGTGGTAGTGCTAACTCTGAGTTCTTTCTCTTATTCATTTTTGTGTTTACTTTATCAATATGTTTTGTTCCTTTGTGTTTTCATAATGGTAGATACTGTCCTTTTGCTTCAATGTGTAGAATTCCCTTAAGAATTTTTTGTAGGGTTACTCTGGTCATGATGCATTCCCCTAGTTTTTACTTGCCTGGAAAAGGTTTTACTTCTTCTTCATTTATAAAGTATAATTTGCTGGCTATAGTATTTTTGGCTTAGTTTTATTTATTTATTTATTTTTAGCACTTTGAATATATCATTCCATTCTCTTCTGGGCTGTAGGATTTCTGCTGAAAACCAGTTGGAAGTCTGATGAGAATTCCTTATATGTGATTAGACAATTTTTTCTTGCTGTTTTTAGAATTATCTCTTTGTCTTTGTGTATTAGGCCATTCTTGCTTTGCTATAAAGAAATATCTGAGACTAGGTAATTTATTAGAAAAGAGATTTAATTGGTTCACAGTTCTGCAGGCTATTCAGAAATCATAGCACTGGCATCTGCTTCTGGGGGGGCCTCAGAAAGCTTTTACTCATGGCAGAATATGAAATGAGAGCAGTTATATAATGTGAAAAAAGCAGAAGGAAGTAGTAGAGGTGGAGATGTAACATAATTTTTTTTTTTTTTTTTTTGAGATAGACTCTTACTCTGTTGCCCAGGCTGGAATGCAGTGGTGTGATCTATGCTCACTGCAACCTCTACCTCCCAGGCTCAAGCAATTCTAGTGCCTCAGCCTCCTTAGTAGCTGGGATTACAGGCATGTGCCACCCTGTCTGGCTAATTTTTGTATTTTTAGTAGAGACGGAGTTTCACCATGTTGGCCAGGCTGGTCTCGAACTCCTGACCTCAGTTCATCCATCTGCCTTGGCCTCCCAAAGTGCTGGGATTGCAGGCATGAGCCACTGTGCCCGGCCAGATTTCACATACTTTTAAGTGATTAGATCTTATGTGAATTCAGAGCAAGAGCTCACTTATCACCAATGCCATGACAAAAACCAAGGGATCTGCCCCCATGATGTAAACACCTCCATCCAGGCCCTACTTACAACACTGGGGATTACATTTCAACATGAGATTTGGGCAAGGACAAATATCCCAACTATATCATTGTGCCCCTAGCCCTTCCTAAATCTCATGTCCTTTTTACATTTCAAAATACAGTCACCTTTTCTCAGTAGTCCCTCCAAAGTCTTGCCTCATTCTTGCATTAACTCAAAAGTTCAAAGTCCAAAGTCTCATCTGAGACAAGGAAAATTCCTTCTGCCTATGAACCTGTAAATTCAAAGGCAAGTTATTTACTTCCAGAATTTAATGGTGGTATAGGCACTGGGCAAATATTCCCATCCCCAAAGGGAGATATTGGCCAAAAGAATGGGGATACAAGTCTCAGGTAAATCCAAAATTCATCAAGGAAATCATTAAACTTCAAAGCTCCAAAATAATCTCTTTTTACTCCATGTCCCACATCCAGGGCAAATGGGTTCAAGGGGTGAGCTCTCTAGGCCTCAGGAATCTCCACCTGTGTGGCTTTGCAGGGTTCAGCCCCCAAGGCTGCTTTCACAAGTTGTTGAGTGCCTGTGGCTTTTCCAGGTGCAGGGTGCAAGCTGCCAGTGAAGCTACCATTCTCGGGTCTGGAGGGCAGTGGCCCCTGATATGGTTTGGCTGTGTCCCCATTCAAATATCATCTTGGATTGTAGCTCCTGTAATTCCCATGTGTTGTGGGAGGCACTTAGCGGGAGATAATTGAATCATAGGGGTGGTTTTCCTCCATACTGTTCTTGTGGTAGTAAATAAGTCTCATAAGATTTGATGGTTTTATAAAGAAGAGTTTTCCTCCACAAGCTCTCTTCTTTTCTTGTCTGCTGCCATGTGAGACATGTCTTTCACCTTCCATCATGATCATGAGGCTTCCCCAACCATGTAGAACTGTGAGTCCATTAAACCTCTTTTTTTTGTAAATTGCCCAGTCTCAGGTATGTTTTTATCAGCAGCATAAAATAGAACTAATACAGCCCCATTCTCACAGCTCCACTAGGCAGTGACCCAGTGGGGATTCTGTGTGGGGGCTCCAGCCCCACATTTCCCCTTGTTGCTGCCCTAGTAGAGGTTCTCTGTGAGGGCTCAACACTGTTGGCAGAGCCGCAGCACCCAGGTTTTTCCATACAATATTTGAAATCTCGGCAGAGGGGATAATATGGTTTTGCTCAATATTCCCACCCAAATCTTGCTATGAATTGTATTAATCCCCACATGTCAAGGGTAGGACAGGGTGGAAGTAATTGGATCATAGGGGTGGTTTCCCCATGCTATTCTCATGATAATGAGTGAGTCTCACAATATCTAATGGCATTTCCCCTGCTAGCATTCATTCTCTCTCCTTCCACACTGTGAAGTGGTGCCTTCTGCCATGATTGTAAGTTTCCTGAGGCCTCCACAGCACTGCAGAAATGTGAGCCAATAAAATCTTTTTACTTTACAAATTACTCAGTCTTTGGTATTTCTTCATAGTGGTGTGAAAATGGGTCAATACAGTAAATTGGTACCAGGAGTGGGGTGTTGCTATAAAGACACCCCAAAATGTGGAAGTGACTTTGGAACTGGGTAACAGGAAGAGGTTGGAACAGTTTAGAGGGCTTAGAAGAAGCACAGAGAAATGTGGAAAAGTTTGGAACTTCTTAGAGATTTGGAGGGCTCAGAAGACAGAAAGATGTAGGAAAGTTTGGAACTTCCTAAAGACTTGTTGAATGGCTTTGATCAAAATTCTGATGGTGATATGGACACTGAAGTTAAGGCTGAGGTGGTCTCAGATGGAGATGAGGAACTTCTTGGGAACTGGAGCAATGGTGACTCTAGCTATGCTTTAGCAAAGAGATGGCAGCACTTTGCCCCTATGCTAGAGATCTGTGGAACTTTGAACTTGAGAGAAACCATTTAGGGTAACTGGCAGAAGAAATTTCTAAGTGGCAAAGTGTTCAAGAGAAAGCAGAGAGTAAAAGTTTGGAAAATTTGTAACCTGAGAGTGCAACAGAAAATAAAAACCCATTTTCTGAAGAGAAATTCAAGCCTGCTGCAGAAAGTGGCATAAGTAACCAGGAGCTGAAAGTTAATCACAAAAACAATGGGGAAATATGTCCAGGGCATGTCAGAGACATTCTCATCAGCCCATTTCATCAAAGACCCAGAGGCCTAGGAAGGAAATATGCTTTCATGGGCTGGGCCCAGGACCCCCCTGCTCTGTGCAGCTTTAGGACATTGTGCCCTGTGTCCCAGGTGTGTCAGTCCCAGCCATGGCTAAAAGGGGCCAATGTGCAGCTCAGGATTTTACTTCAGAGGGTGCAAGCCCCAAGCTTTTGCATGTGGTGTTGGGTTTGTGGCTGCACAGGAGTCAAGAATTGAGGCTGGGAGACCTCCGCTTAGATTTCAGAGGATGTATGGAAATGCCTGGATGTTCAGGCAGAATTTTGCTCCAGGGGCAGAGCCCTCATGTAGAACCTCTGTTAGGGCAGTGCAGAAGGGAAATGTGGGGTTTGAGCCCTGCCACACAATCCTCACTGGGGCACTGCCTAGTGGGGAGATGTGAGAAGAGGGCCACTATCCTCCAGACTCCAGAATGGTAGTTCCACCAAGAGCTTGCACTGTGTGCCTAGAAAAGTCACAAGCACTCACAGTTAACCCATGAAAGCAGCCAGGAGAGGGTTTGTACCCTGTAAAGGCACAGGGGCAGAGCTGCCCAAGGCTGTGATATCCCGCTTCTTGTATTAGCATGACCTGGATGTGAGACATGGAGTCAAAGGAGATCATTTTGGAACTTTAAGGTTTAATGACTTCTCCTTTGGATTTCAGACTTGCATGCAGCCTGCAGCCCTTTTTTTGTGTCAATTTCTTCCATTGGGAATGATTGCATTTACCCAATGCCTGTACCTTCATTATACCTAGGAAGTAACTAACTTGCTTTTGGTTTTACTTGCCTTGTCTTAGTTGAGACTTTGGACTTGAACCTTTGGGTTGATGCTGGAATGAGTTAGGACTTTGGAGGACTGTTGAAATGGCACAATTGTGTTTTAAAATATGAGTACATGAGATTTGGGAAGGACTAGGGGTGGAATAGTATGGTTTGGCTCTGTGTCCCCATGCAAATCTCACCTTGAATTGTAAAAATCTTCATGTGTCAAGTGTGGGACCAGGTGGAAGTAATTGTATAATGGGGGCAATTTCCTCCTATGCTGTTCTTGTGATAATGAGTGAGTCTCACAAGATCTGATGGTTTTATAAGCATCTGTCATTTGCCCTGATGGCACTCATTCTCTTTCCTGCTAGCCTGTGAAGGGGTGACCCACAGGCCCCACATCTTGTATAAGGCACCATGGCTTGGGGCTTGCACCCTCTGAAGCCATGGCCTGAGCTATACCTTGGCCCCTTTTAGCCATGGCTGGAGCTGAAGCAGCTGGGATGCTGGGCACCACGTCCTGAGGCTGCACAGAGCAGGGAGGCCTTAGGCCCAGCCCACAGTACCATTATTTTTTCCTCCTGGGCCCTCAGGATTCTGATGGGAGAGGCTGCTGTGAAGGTCTCTGACATGTCTTGAGACATTTTCCTTATTGTCTTGGTGATTAACATTTAGCTCTTTGTTACTTATGTAAATTTCTGCAGCAGGCTTGAATGACTTCTTAGAAATTTTTTTGTTTTTTCTTTTTGGAGACAGTCTCACTGTGTTGTCCAGGCTGGAGTGCAGTGGCACAATCTTGACTCACTGAAACCTCTGCCTCCCAGGTTCAAGAAATTCTTCTGCCTCTTCCAAGTTGCTGGGACCACAGGTGCACACTGCCATGCCTGGCTAATTTTTTGTATTTTAGTAGAGATGGGGTTTCGCTGTGTTGCCCAGGCATGGTGGCTCATGCCTGTAATCCTAGCACTTTGGAAGGCCGAGGTAGGAGGATTGACTGAGCTCAGGAGTTTTTTTTTCCTTTTCTAACACATCACCAGGCCGGAAATTTTCCCAACATTTATGCTCTCCTTCCTCTTGAGTGCTTTGCCACTTAGGAATTTCTTCTGCCAGATACCCCAAATTGTCTTTCTCAAGTTCAAAGTTCCACAAATCTCTAGGGCAAGTGCAAAATGCTGGCAGTCTCTTTCCTAAGGCATAGCAAGAATCATCATTGCTCCATTTCCCAAGAAATTTCTCTTTTCCATCTGAGACCACCTCAGCCTGAACTTCATTGTCCATATTACTGTCAGCATTTCAGTCAAAGCCATTCAATGAGTCTCTAGGAAGTTCCAAACTTTCCCACATCTTCCTGTCTTCTGAGCCCTCCAAATCTCTAGGAAGTTCCAAACCTTTCCACATATTTCTGTGCTTCTCTGAGCTCTCCAAACTGTTCCAACCTCTGTTTGTTACCCAGTTTCAAAGTCACTTCTACATTTTTGGGTATCTTTACAGCAACACCCCATTCTTGGTACCAATTTACTGTATTAGTTCATTCTCATACTATTGTAAGGACATAGCCAAGACTGGGTAATTTATAAAGGAAAGAGGTTTATTTGACTCACATTTCTGCAGTGCTGGGAAGGCCTCAGGAAACCTATAATTATGGCAGAAGGGGAAGCAAACACATCTTTCCTCACAAGGCAGCAGGAGAGAGGAGAATGAGAACTGAGCAAAAGGGGAAGCCCCTTATTAAACCATCAGACCTCGTGATAACTCATTATTATGAGAATAGCACCAGAATAACTGCCGTTATGATTTTATTGCCTCCTGCTGTGTCCCTTCCACCACATGTGGGGATTACAAAAACTACAATTTAAGAAGAAATTTGGGCAGGGACACAGCCAAACCATAACAGGAAGTATGCTCAAGCTGTTGTGGGGAGAGCAGTTGTTATAGGCCAAACAGGCCTGTCCTTAGGTTTTCCAATTCTATGCATGGACACATGCTATGGTGGACAATGTGGGGTGATTCCCATGCAACTTGTTTGGATTGCAATGTCAGTGACAGTAGCAGGCAAGGAGAGCCTGTCTTCAGTGCATGTGCAAGTGTGTTGCAGCTCTGCTGTTGGGGTAGGCAGAGTCATTTTCAGTGGCAACAGCCTTCGTTAGTTGTTTTTTAGGATCTGAGGAACACACACTTTGGCCCTCTGTGGTGGCTGCACTGACTGGGTAGGTGGTGATCAAGGAGAACCTGTCTTCCAGGCATGCACAAGTTCATAGTAACCCTGCTGCTGAGAGGATGGGTAGGTTACTGTCAGTAATAGTTGCCACAGGCAGGTGGCTTTGAAGCTTTCTGAGTAAATGCCTTGGTTCACTTTGTCATAGGGGAAGCCTCTTGAGGACTCTGCACTGCCTGTTCCCCAAGATACAGAATGCTGTGTAGGCTATAGGGCTGGGGACCCTTCCCCATTGCTGGGTACAACTCTGTTGAACCACTGAAGCTCTTGGGGTAGACATGGGGGGATGTCAGTGGGGCTACAGTGTTGTGGAGATGCAGGGGTTGTTGAGCTCCATGACAGGATGAAGTCCGATGGAGTCTGGGCTTTCAAAATGGTGCTGTGCTGTGGCTGCTTGGGTCTCAGGGGGTGTGAGGCCCAGCATGGACTCCCTCTTTAGAGCAATGTTGTCATGCAAACTCCAGGCAGATCCTTAGTCTCAGAATTCTTGATGATTGAGGGGATGTCCCATGGTTGGAATTCCAAGAGTCTGTGATGGGAATCTGGACCATTGTGGATCTCTCACGTACCTTTTCCTTGCACTAGGGAGCATCTCCAGGCTACCATCTGATCTTGCCAGCTGATGCTTTGTTTTCATCTCCTTCTGTGACTCAGGTGTTTTCTTTCACTTCTCTGTAGTATTTCAGTGCTGTCTTTTAGATTATCTATTCAAAATGTGATCATCTAGTTGCTATTTTGGTTCTTCCTTGTGAAGGAGGTGAGTGCCAAATGCCTTTAGTCATCAATCTTGAGGCTCCCTCCTTTTGCTTCTTAGATGGTGACTTAGATTCTCACTTTGAGACCTTTGTTCCTTTCTAATAGAGGCACTTAATATGTTAAATTTCCTTTTAAGCAATGCTATAGCTACATCCTACATATTTTGACATGTTATATTTTTAATCAGTTAAGTACATTTATTTGCCCTGAGATTTTATTATTGACTCATAGGTTATTTAGAAATTTGTTTAATTTCCAAGTGTTTTGATAGTTTTCTCTTATCTTACCATTTTTGATTCCTAGTTTGAATTCGCTGTTGTCAGAGGACAAACTTCATCTGGTTTATATTCCCTTCCATTTTCTAATTTTTATTATTTTCTTTTCACTCTTCTGTTCAGTGATAGATTCTTTCACATTTTTAAGGTGTGTTTTATAACCTAAAGATATGGCCTATGTTAGTTCATGTCTCATGTATGCATGAAAATAATGTGTGCTCTGTTGTTGTTAGGTCTTCTATAAATGTCAATTACAGTCTATTGATTGATGATGTTATGCAGTTGTTCTGCATTATAACTGATTTTTTGTTTAGTGGTTCTTTCAATTACTGAAAGAGTAGTTGAAGTCTTCAATTATAATTGTGGATCTGTCTTCTTGGTTTAGTTTTGTTTGTTTTTACTTCATGTGTTTTGCAGCTCTGTTGTTTTATATATACAGAATTATTATGTCTTCTAGATGAATTGACTGTTTTATTATTTTGTTAATACACCCCTTTGATAATTTTCTTTTCTTAAAATATCTGATTTTAATATAAGCACTTTTATTTTCTTTTGATTAGTGTTTTCATGGAATATATATTTTTCATTCTTTTGTCTCTGGTCTACCTATATCATTATGGTTTGAATAAGTTTCCTATAGACAGAGTAGTTAGGTCACCTAAAAAAATCAATTCTGTTCTGCAAATCTGTCTTTTTATTGGTATATTTAGATTGTATGCATGTAGTATATTTATATTTGTGTTTGGATTTAAATATGCCATATTGTTATATGTCCTAGTGTTTCTTTGGCAAAAGCAAGCAATATCTGTATTTGAGTTTATTTGTACTAGTTTTCCTTTCTCTGAAGGCATAGACTATTTTGGATACCAAATTCTTGTGTTGATGTGTCAGACCAGAATTTATGCTTAGGGTGAGCCCATTTATTTGCACTTAGTGTCTTATTTGCAGAAGCTTCAGGACATCTGAAGCTGAAAGTAGTCCAATAATCTAAACTGCTTCAGTGCTTCCTAACTCTCATAAGCTTATGCCCCTATATTGTCCCTGGCCTTACCAAATTCTCTTTTCCATTTCTTTGTAAGATTGTTGAAGTATTTAAAATTTGGGGCTTTATTTTAGTATTTTATCAGTTAATCACAAGGTATTATATTAAGCACATATTGCCTCATTTAATCCTCCTAACAATTATGTAAAATATATATCAGTACCTCTATTTTACAAGTGAGAAAACAGCTAAGAAGACTGTAAAGTTATTTGCCTCCCATAGTGAAGCATATTTTAGAATTTAAAGAAATTTAGAGATGGTATCTTCTGTCAAGCAAGAGGCATCAGAGGGTTGGACACCATAAAAATTGAACATTTTAGAGGGATCCAACATTGGTCATTTGTCTTTAACAGAAAGAAGTCTAGAGAAGTGAGATTTTTAGTTTTCAAATAAGCTGCTGATACACCTGGAATGAATGTATCTGTCAATCATATCACCCTATATCTACATTTCCCAGCTTATTTTAATAAAATAATGTAACACAACTTCTTGCTAGGTATACAGAATGCCAAATATTTTATTGGCTTAGTGAAAACAGTTCTGATATCTATAACTGACAAAAGATTTGTATCGAGTATAGAAACAACTGCCATAAATCAATATAAAAATTTTGAATAAACATATTTCATAAGTAGATAAGGGATTTGAATGGGCAATTCACAGAAAAGATTAAAATGTCCAAAAAAAAAATTCTGAAGATGGCTGAATAGGAAAAGCTCCAGTCAACAGCTCCCAGCCTGAGTGACACAGAAGATGGGTGATTTCTGCATTTCCAACTGAGGTACCTGGTTCATCTCACTGGGGCTTGTCAGACAGTGGGTGCAGCCCAGGGAGTGTGAGCCAAAGCAGGGTAGGGCATTGCCTCACCTGGGAAGGGCAAGGGGTCAGGGAATTCCCTTCCCTAGCCAAGGGAAGCTGTGACAGATGGTACATAGAAAATCAGGACACTCTCACCCTAATACTGTGCTTTTCCAAAGGTCTTAGCAAACGGCATACCGGAAGATTATATCCTGTGCCTGGCTTGGAGGGTCCCATGCCCACGGAACCTCACTCACTGCCAGCACAGCAGTCTGAGATTGAACTGCAAGGTGGCAGTGAGGCTGGGTAGGGGCGTCCACCATTGCTGAAGCTTGAGTAGGTAAACAAAGTGGCCAGGAAGCTTGAACTGGATAGAGCCTGCCGCAGCTCAAGGATGCCTTCCTGCCTCTGTAGACTCCACCTCTGGGGGCAGGGCATAGCTGAACAAAAGGCAGCAGAAACTTCTGCAGACTTAAATGTCCCAGTCTGACAGCTTTGAAGAGAGTAGTGGTTCCCCCAGCACATAGTTTGAGATCTGAGAATGGACAGACTGCTGCCTCAAGTGGGTCCCTGACCCCCGAGTAGCCTAACTGGGAGATACTTCCCAGCAGGGGCTGACTGACACCTCATACAGCCGGGTGCCCCTCCGAGATGAAGCTTCCAGAGGAAGGATCAGGCAACAATATTTGCCATTCTGCAATATTTGCTGTTATGCAGCCTCCACTGGTGATACCCAGGCAAAAGGATCTGGAGTGGAGCTCCAGCAAACTCCAGCAGACTTGCAGCTGAGGGTCCTGACTGTTAGAATGAAAACTAACAAACAAAAAGGACATCCACACCAAAACCCCATCTGTACATCACCATCATCAAAGACCAAAGGTAGATAAAACCACAAAGATGGGGAGAAACCAGAGTAGAAAAGCTGAAAATTCTAAAAATCGGAGCACCTCTTCTCCTCCAAACGAGCACAGCTCCTTGCCAGCAATGAAACAAAGTGTGATGGAGAATGACCTTGATGGTTGAGAGAAGAAGGCTTCAGATGATCGGTAGTAACAAACTTCTCCAAGCTAAAGGAGAATGTTTGAACCCATCGCAAAGAAGCTAAAAACCTTGAAAAAAGAATGGCTAACTAGAACAAACAGCATAGAGAAGACCTTAAATGACCTGATGGAGCTGAAAACTACATGATGTACGCACAAGCTTCAGTAGCCAATTCAATCAAGTGGAAGAAAGGGTATCAGTGATTGAAGATCAAATGAATGAAATGAAGTAAGAAGAGAAGTTTAGAGAAAAAAGAGTAAAAAGAAACAAACAAAGCCTCCAAGAAATATGGGACTATGTGAAATGACCAAATCTATGTCTGATTGGTGTACCTGAAAGTGACAGGGAGAATGGAACCAAGCTAGAAAATACTCTTCAGGATATTATCCAGGAGAAACTTCCCCAATCTAGCAAGGCAGGCCAACATTCAAATTCAGGAAATAGAGAGAACACCACAAAGATACTCCTCGAGAAGAGCAACTCCAAGACACATAATTGTCAGATTCACCAAAGTAGAAATGAAGGAAAAAATGTTAAGGGCAACCAGAGAAAGGTTGAGTTACCCACAAAGGGAAGCACATCAGACTAACAGCGGATTTCTCAGCAGAAACTCTACAAGCCAGAAGAGAGTGGGGGCCAATATTCAACATCCTTAAAGAAAAGAATTTTCAACCCAGAATTTCATATCCACCCAAACTAAGCTTCATAAGTGAAGGAGAAATAAAATCCTTTACAGACAAGCAAATGCTGAGAGATTTTGTCACCACCAGGCCTGCCCTAAAAGAGCTCCTGAAGGAAGCACTAAACATGGAAAGAAACGATCAGTACCAGCCACTGCAAAAACATGTCAAATTGTAAAGACCATCGATGCTAGGAAGAAACTGCATCAACTAACAAGCAAAACAACCAGCTAACATCATAATGATGGGATCATATTCACACATAATAATATTAGCCTTAAATGTAAATGGTCTAAATGCTCCAATTAAAAGACACAGACTGGCAAATTGGATAAAGAGTCAAGACCCATCAGTGTGCTGTATTCAGGAGACCCATCTCATGTGCAGAGACACACATAGGCTCAAAATAAAGGGATGGAGGAAGATCTAACAAGCAAATGGAAAACAAAAAAAAAGCAGGGGTTGCAATCCTAGTCTCTGATAAAACAGACTTTAAACCAACAAAGATCAAAAGAGACCAAGAAGGCCATTACATAATGGTAAAGGGGTCAATTCAACAAGAAGTGCTTACTATCCTAAATATATATGCACCCAATACAGGAGCACCCAGATTCATAAAGCAAGTCCTTAGAGACCTACAAAGAGACTTAGACTGCCACACAATAATAATGGGAGACTTTAACACCCCACTGTCAACATTAGACAGATCAATGAGACAGAAAGTTAACAAGGATATCCAGGAATTGAACTCAGCTCTGCACCAAGCGGACCTAATAGACATCTACAGAACTCTCCAGCCCAAGTCAACAGAATGTACATTCTTCTCAGCACCACATCACACTTATTCCAAAATTGACCACATAGTTGGAAGTAAAGCATTCCTCAGCAAATGTAAAAGAACAAAAATTATAACAAACAGTCTCTCAGACTACAGTGCAATCAAACTAGAACTCAGGATTAAGGAACTCACTCAAAACTGCTCAACTACATGGAAACTGAACAACCTGCTCCGGAATGACTACTGGGTACATAATGAAATGAAGGCAGAAATATAGATGTTCTTTGAAACCAGTGAGAACAAAGACACAACATACCGGAATCTCTGAGACACACTTAAAGCAGTGTGTAGAGGGAAATTTATAGCACTAAATGCCCACAAGAGGAAGCAGGAAAGATCTAAAATTGACACCCTAACATCACAATTAAAATAACTACAGAAGCAAGAGCAAACACATTCAAAAGCTAGCAGAAGGCAAGAAATAACTAAGATCAGAGCAGAACTGAAGGAGATAGAGACACGAGAAACCCTTCAAAAAATCAATGAATCCAAGAGCTGGTTTTTGGAAAAGATCAACAAAATTGATAGACCACTAGCAAGACTAATAAAGAAGAAAAGAGAGAAGAATCAAATAGATGCAATAAAAAATGATAAAGGGGATATCACCACTGATCCCACAGAAATATAAATGACTATCAGAGAATAGTATAAACATCTCTACACAAATAAACTAGAAAATCTAGAAGAAATGGATAAATTCCTTGACACATACACCCTCCCAAGACTAAATCAGGAAGAAGTTGAATCCCTGAATAGACCAATAACAGGCTCAAAAATTGAGGTAATAATTAATAGCTTACCAACAAAAAATAGTCCAAGACCAGATGGATTAATAGCCGAATTCTACCAGAGGTACAAAGAGGAGATAGTACCATGCCTTCTGAAACTATTCCAATGAATAGAAAAAGAGGGAACTCATTTTATGGGGCCAGCTTCATCCTGATACCAAAGCCTGGCAGAGACACAACAAAAAAGAGAATTTTAGACCAATATCCCTGATGAACACTGATGCAAAAATCCTCAATAAAATACTGGCAAACTGAATCCAGCAGCACATCAAAAAGCTTATCCACCATGATCAAGTGGGCTTCATCCCTGGGATGCAAGGCTGGTTCGACATATGCAAATCAATAAATGTAATCCATCATATAAACAGAACCAAACAGAAACACCACAATATTATCTCAATCTATGCAGAAAAGAAAAGACCTTCAACAAAATTCAACATCCCTTCATGCTAAAAATTCTCATTACACTAGGTATTGATGGGACATATGTCAACATAATAATTGCTATTTATGACAAACCCACAGGGAATACCATACTGAATGGGCAAAAACTGGAAGCATTAAGACAGGGATGCCCTCTGTCACCACTCCTATTCAACATAGTGTTGGAAGTTCTGGCCAGGCCAATCAGGCAGGAGAAAGAAATAAAGGGTATTCAATTAGGAAAAGAGGAAGTCAAATTGTCCCTGCTCGCAGATGACATGATTGTATATATAGAAAACCCCATCATCTCAGCCCAAAATCTCCTTAGGCTGATAAGCAACTTCAGCAAAGTCTCAGGATACAAAATCAAATGTGCAAAAATCACAAACATTCCTATACACCAATGACAGACAAACAGCCAAATCATGAGTGAACTCCCATTCACAATTGTTTCAAAGAGAATAAAATACCTAGGAATTCAACTTACAAGGGATGTAAAGGACTTATTCAAGGAGAATGACAAACCACTGCTCAATAAAATAAAAGAAGACACAAACAAATGGAAGAACATTCCATGCTCATGGATAGGAAGAATCAATATCATGAAAATGACCATACTGCCCAAGGTAATTTATAGATTCAGTGCTATTCCCATCAAGCTACCAATGACTTTCTTCACAGAACTGGATAAAACTACTTTAAAGTTCATATGGCACCAAAAAAGAGCCTGCATTGTCAAGACAATACTAAGCCAAAAGAACAAAGCTGGAGGCATCATGTTACCTGACTTCAAACTATACTACAAGATGACAGTAACCAAAACAGCATGATACTGGTACCAAAATAGACATATAGACCAATGGAACAGAACAGAGCCCTGAGAAATAATACCACACATCTACAACCATGTGATGTTTGACAAACCTGACAAAAATAAGAAATGGGGAAAGGATTCCCTATTTAATAAATGGTGCTGGGAAAACAGGCCAGCCATATGTAGAAAGCTGAAACTGGATCCCTTCCTTATACCTTATACAACATTTAATTCAAGATGGATTAAAGACTTAAATGTTACACCTAAAACCATAAAAACCCTAGAAGAAAACCTCGGCAATACCATTTAGGACATGGGCATGGGCAAGGACTTCATGACTAAAACACCAAAAGCAATGGCAACAAAAGCCAAAATTGACAAATGGAATCCAATTAAACTGAACCGCTCCTGCACAGCAAAACAAACTACCATCAGAGTGGACAGGCAACCTACAGAATGGGATAAAATTTTTAAAATCTACCCATTTGACAAAGGGCTAATATCCAGAATCTACAATGAACTGATTATTTTTACAAGAAAAAAAAATTTTTATAAGAAAAAAATCAAACAACCCCATCAAAAAGTGGGCAAATGATATGAGCAGACACTTCTCAAAAGAAGACATTTATGCAGCCAATAGACACATGAAAAAATGCTCATCACTGGCCATCAGAGAAATGCAAATCAAAACCACAATGAGATACTATCTCACACCAGTTAGAATGGCGATCATTAAAAAGTCAGGAAACAACAGGTGCTGGAGAGGATGTAGAGAAATAGGAACACTTTTACACTGTTGGTGGACTGTAAACTAGTTCAACCATACTGAATATGTGGAAGCAACATTGGAACTTGGTAACAGGAAGAGTTTGGAACAGTTTGGAGGATTCAGAAGAAGACAGGAAAATGTGGGAAAATTTGGAACTTCCTAAAGACTTGGAGAGCTCAGAAGAAAAGAAGATGTGGGAAAGTTTAAACTTCCTAGAGACTTGTTGAATGGCTTTGATCAAACTGCTGATAGTGATATGGACAATGAAATCCAGGCTGAGGTGGTCTCAGAGGGAGACCAGAAACTTCTTGGGAACTGGAGTAAAGGTTGCTCTTGCTATGGAAAGAGACTGGTGGCATTTTTTCCCCACTCTAGAGATCTGTGGAGCTTTGAACTGGAAAGAGATGATTTAGGGTACCTGATGGAAAAAATTTCTAAATGGCAGAGCATTCAAGAGAAAGCAGAGTATTGAAGTTTGGAAAATTTGTGGCCTAACAATGCCATAGAAAAGAAAAATTCATTTTTTGGTTAGAAATCCAAGCCTGCTAAAGAAATTTGCACAAGTAAGGAGGATTCAAATGTTAATCACCAAGATAATGGTGAAAATGTGTCCAGGGTATGTCACAGACCTTCACAGTAACCCCTTCCATCACAGGGCCAGAGGTCTTACAGTAAAAAATGGTTTCCTGGACCAGCCCAAGGGCCCCCCATCCTCTGTGCAGCCTTGGGACTTGGGACCCTGCATCCCAGCCAGTCCAGCCATGACCGAAAGGAGCCAAGGTATAGCTTGGGTTGTGGTTTCAGAGGGTGAAAGCCCCAAGCCTTGGCAGCTTTCACATGGTGTTTGTCCTGTGGGTATGAAAAAGTCAAAAATTGAGGTTTGGGAACGTCCACCTAGATTTCAGAGGGTTTATGGGAATGCCTGAATGTCCAGGCAGAAGTTTGCTGCATGAGTGGAGTCCTCATGAAGAACCTCTTCTAGGGCATTGAGAAAAGGAAATGTGGGGTCATAGCCCCCCACAGAGAGTCTCTACTAGGACACTGCCTAGTAGAGATGTGAGAAGAGGGCCACTGTCCTCCAAACTCCATAATGGTAGATCCACTGACAGCTTGTGTCATATGCCTGGAAAAGCCACAGACACTCAGCAACAGCCTGTGAAAGCAGTTGAGAGGAGGAATGTAACCTGCAAAGCCACACAGAAGAGCTGCCCAAGCCCATGGTAGCCCACCTTTTGGATCAGCATTATCTGGATGTGAGACGTGAAGTCAAAGGGAATCATTTTGGAACATTAAGGTTAGTGACTGCCCTATTGGATTTTAGACTTGCCTGGTGCCTGTAGCTCCTTTGTATCACTCAGTTTCTCCTATTTGGAATGGATGTATTTACCCAATGCCTGTATCCCCATTGTATCTAAGAAGTAACTAACTTGCTTTTGATATTACATGTTTATAGGTGGAAGGGGTGTGCCCTGTCTCAGATAAGATTTTGGACTTGCACTTAAGAGTTAATGCTGGAATGGAATGGGAAGGCATTATTGTCTTTTGAAATGGAGGGCATCAAATTTTGGAGGGGCCAATGGTGAAATCATATGGTTTGGCTGTGTCCCCACCCAAATATCATTTTGAACTGTAGTTTCCATATTCCCCATGTGTCATGGGAGGGACCCAGTGGGAGGTAATTGAATCATGGTTGTGGTTACCTGCATGCAGTTCTCATGATAGTGAGTTCTCACAAGTTCTGATGGTTTTTTAAGGGGCTTCCTCACCACCATCATTGCTGATTCTTCTCCTTCCTGTTGCCATGCGAAGAAGGATATGTTTGCTTCTTTTTTTGCTGTGACTGTAAGTTTCCTGAGTCCTCCCCAGCTGTGCTGAACTGTGAGTCAATTAAACCTCTTTCTTATAAATTACCCAGTCTTGAGTATATCTTCATAGCAGGTGAGAATGGACAAATATAGCAAGTTTTGTGTTAACCACATTGAAAAGAAAATGGCAAATAATTTCAGAAGATGATTCAGAAATAACTCCCATTCTCTGGGTCACAATGTTCATATCATTTGGCAAACACACAATATAATTCTTATTATATTAGCAAATTTTTTTATAATTCTAATAAAATTTATACTAAGAAGCCATGGCAATTGAAAACACTAGATATTTTCATGCTATATTAGTGCTTAAGGGAACTCTCGAAATAAAGTAAACTCTAATAGGAGCTTTGGGTTTATCATGCTTTGCTTCACAGACACATTTAAAAAATTTATGGTTCAGCAAAATGCTTCTGTAGTTTTGGAATCAGACATGACTGGATTTTTAAACCTTTGGGAAATTAACCTTTTAGAAATTCAACTTCTTTTTAAGTAAATTGGCCTTAAATGATGACTACTTTATAGAGTATTTGTGAGGAATATATAAAATTTAAATGAAGGCTTTTGTGTCACAATTGGCACAGAGTAAGAACTCAATGAATGTTAATTCTTTTTTTCCCAATTTACTAAGAATAATTCCAAGGTGCTGAGAGTTACAGAAAATAAAAAAGTGACTTTAAAAATGTTGTAATTGCTTGTCAAATTTACCTCAGCTTATTTTTTTAAGAAATAAATTATAAAAGGCAAAATTAAAACTTCCTGTGTCTCATCTCTAATACCATTCACTCACTTTTCTCCAAAGTAAATCCTATCCTTATTTGCACATCATTTCCTTGCATTATTTATTTCCAAATGTTTAACTGAAATTGTATAGGCCTAAGTCCATGCATTTTTTATGCTGTAATTATATACTAATTTGAATTACAAACAATAATATGTATTTTTATGGTATTTTAAACTTTTATGTTTTATTTTTATAAATTAAGGCAAATTAAAATCTAGTTCAAATTTTTTCTCAAGTAGATAATCAATTGTCTCAGAATAATATATTAAATAGTTCATTATTTCCCCCATGATTGGTAATATGATCCCAATTTTATGTCGTTTATTTATAGACATGTGTTTGATTTTGATTTCCTTCCCTTCCATTGGTCTCACCATGTATCTCTGTGCTAGTACCACATCATCTTAGTCATGGTAACTTTATAGTAAAGCTGTTGTTTTGTAAAACAGCAGTTAGCAAACCCAGATATCCTAATCACATTGACCAATCATCCTACTGGTCTTCCAGTTCTCTGACTCTGCTCAAACCTCACCTGTTTCCCTTCTCTACTCCTTCATTCTCCCTTTAGAATGCCCCTTTACCTCTATTTGAATCAAAGTTAATATCAGTTTACACTGGACTCTCTTTCTTACTGCAGAGTCCCTCTATACTATTTTAAATAATAATGGCTATTCTAGGACTTTTCATTTTCTATGTTAATTAGAATCTGCTTGTTAATTTATACATGCAGACTTTTCAGACCTTAATTGAGATTGCACTGAATTTAGGGAACAAGCTGGGCAGGATTGACATTGTTATAATACTGCATCTTCTAGTTCATGTACATGGTATATCTTGATGTATTTTGTCAAAGATAAATAAAGCTGGACACTTGTTAAAGACTGTAAGGCAGATTTTACTCAGTAACTACTGCAATAGGGAAGAAAGTCTGATGTAAACTGAGCTTAACTTTATTTTGGTAGTGGTGAGTGGCATTATAAAGGGATAATGACAGAGTAGGAAAGAGGAAAAGGTGGGGTTCAAGCAAAGTCAGAGAACTGAAAAGCAGGGAGTATGGTTGGCCAATGTGATTAGGTCATCTGGGTTTGCTAACTGGTGCTTTTCATAGATACATTGCTACCATCCCACAGTGACTGGGAGACAGGGTCTCCCTTTTCAGGTGTTGGCTAGAGCAAATAATAAATTCTTTCGGTAGCCTTCAGCTTTCTCAGGTAGTAATTTAAGAGGAGTGGTTGGGTCATCCCAAAACACATCTGTAAACCAAAAAGTATGAGAGACAGGTTGTAATTAACATAGAAGTTTATTTTGCCACTGTTAAGGATGTGCCTGGAAAAAATTAACATGGAATCCCAGAAAGAGTCTGTGGTCTGTCCCTTTCTCCAAAGTCAACTTTCAGGGCTTTGGTATTTAAAGGGGAAAACTGGGCTAGGGTGGAAGAGGAAGCATACAGTAATTCACACATTGCACGAGAAAAGGAGCAGGTGGGGGAATAGTCAATTATATATTCATCTTGCACTCAGTAACCTGGCACTTTTCATTAGATAAGGTGAATGTATAGTAGCTACCTGTGGAGATATTTAATATTTTATCTGTAGATACATGCTTAGGAACAATAGGAAAGGCAACTTCTTGCATGACTTAGCTTATTTTTTTTTCTTTTGGCATAGTGAATTGGGGTCCCAAGTTTTTATTTTTCTTTCACACATCCTTGGGCTGTAAGGAGGCATGCTAGAGTATGTTAACATCTCTTAGAGCACAGGGTAGATGAAATTGTTTATGCTGAAAGTCTGCATTCTTTATAGGCTAAAGTTGAGGCCAAGTCAAGAAGAGAGCTCATATGAGCCTGAGTGTGATTAAAGAGAAAACATTTGTTAATATGATAATTAAAAATATATATATACTTTACTAATGCTTTATGACTTTTTCTATTCCATAGTGAATTTTTGAGAGATAAATATCTAATAAACAGAAAATCAGTTATGAGTCTCCCAAGTCAATAATTCAAGATATATACGTAAGCATGTCATATACAATAAGTTCTCTATGCTAAGAAGACTGAGAGACTTAAGGGCCACTATGAAGTTGCCTGTATAAAATAAAAGAAGTCTAATCTAGAGGACAGTGCAAGATGGCAGAGTAGCATTCTCCAGCAATGATCTTTCCATAGAAGCATAAATTCAAAACACTAATCACACATTAAAAAAATACCTTCACAAGAGCTAATTAAATGAGGTGAGAGATTTTAGTACCTAGTTATAGAACATCAATAAAGAAAGATGTATTGAAGATGGTAGGAAGAATGGTTTTACATTATTCACGTCACTGTTCTCCCAATCCCAGGCAACCCAGTATGAAGAGCAATAACATCTGCTCTGGAGAAAGAGAAAAGTGAGCACAGGACTTGTCTTGGACAGAATGCTGTCCTTCCACAGTAAAATCTGGCACTTGGCAGAAACCCACAATCCTATATTCCAGTTCAGTACCCAAAGACAGAATTTTTAGACTCACCGTGGCACCTACCAGTACCAAAAAGCTCTAGGTTTCATGCTTGCTTGGCAAACTCAGTCTCTGGCCTGTACCATTTCTCGGTCAACATCAGTGGCCCTGGGCTCTAAAATGTTCTTTTTTAAAAAAAAATCAGAATCCATATTACAAATGTCCTCCAAGAATACAGGAAGAAAAGATAGCCCCATGCAAAGGGCTCTCTAAGGAGCCCATCATTGGTCTATGACAATACTGATTGTAACAGCTTGTGAAGAAGGTTCAATAGAGAAATAAGGCATAAGCTTTTCTGTAAACTTATCAGTGAAAGTATACACATGTGATCTGTTTTTTAAACTATAAAATGAAACCTTTCCCAACTCATAGTCCAGAAAAATGGCAACTTGCAGGAGGACTTCTGTATTCCTTATAGTGCATGAACTACAGAATGGCTGACTTTGCCAGCACCCCATCTGTGGAATTGGTGATATAAGACTATCTCTGGGAAATGGTTCTTTACACATACCAAGGAACAATGCACCTGTGCCTCTCACTTCTACTTGCCAAAAGTGTCTCCTAGCATCAAATCCCTCACAGCTCTGGACAGCTGGGTAAAAACTAAATGACTGAGAATTGCCAACAAAATTTGGCCTCGTCATCCTTAATATTACACTTTTTCTATCTCTTGAGATAATAAGACTAGGGTGGGCTGTTTCTGGATCTAGCATCAAATCTCCCTGAAATGTGCTCATCATTCCTTGCAGGCCAAAATTATGTGGAGGGAGACTCAAACTTTCCTTCTTTGATTCATATAAGAAGATTGCAGGGGTTTTCAGGTTTTCATATGTGTTATAAATATTCTCAATACCTGTCAGCACATCCAAGTCTGCCTGAAAACAATTCTCTGTTATTTCATTTAACAGATTTTGTAGTGCAAATAAGTGCTTTGAAATTTATCTTTGGTTTTCAGTGAGTTTTTCTTCAGCCTCCTTCTCTTCAGTAAGTAGCCTGTCATGAATTGCGGCTTTTTCCTTTCCAAGAAAGACTTAATTTCTTCAAATTCAGACTGTAATTCCTTCCTCCATGTTACCATCTTCCTTTTCACATTAAAAGATCTCAGAATTGGGACTTCACACCACATCTTGGCATCTTCAATTTCCTTTTCTAGTGGGGCTTAATGTAGCTTTTGAGCTTCATTCTGCGTGTAGCTGCAGTTTCCTCAATGGGCATTAGGGGGTGATCCTGGTGGTCAGAGGAGACCCTGGGCTCTAAAAACTTCTAAGCAGCAGGCTCAGTGACCCTGGGAATCAGACTTACCCCAGCATTGTCCCTGATGTTGTGCTTCTGGCAGCACTGTGACAGTCATAACTACCCTGGGCTTCTGGTGTACCCCA
This sequence comes from Pongo pygmaeus, assembly GCF_028885625.2. NCBI lineage: Eukaryota > Metazoa > Chordata > Mammalia > Primates > Hominidae > Pongo > Pongo pygmaeus. The sequence continues at coordinate 58,785,720 of NC_072381.2, forward strand.
GCAGTGTGCCTATTGCAAGGATTTTCCAGAATAAACTAGTCTGTGAAGGCTGAAATAAGTATCTACCTCTTCTGTTCTATCTATGCAGCCACTGATGCACAACCACAACAATCAAGAACAACGATGGAGACATAATGTCACCAAAGAAATAAGATGCCAGGGACTGTCTGACCTTAAAGAAATGGAGACGTATAAACTGCCTGACAAAGAGTTTAACATAACTGTTTTAGGAAGCTCAGCAAACTTCAAGAAAATATAGAGAAATATTTCAACTAAATAATGAAAAATATGTGACAAGAATGAGAAATTCAACAGAGAGATTGAAATAGTAAAAAAAATACACACAGACATTTTGAAGCTGAAAAGTACAATGAACAAAATAAAAAGTGCAATAAAGAGCATTGACAGCAGAATTTATCAGGCAGAAGGGAAAATTTGTGAACTCAAGACCAGGTTATTTAAAAGCATACAGTAAAAAATATGAATAAAAAAGAATGAAGAAAGTTATGGAACTTATGGGACAGGACCAAATGAACAAATTTTTGAATCACAGGAGTTAAAGGAGAAGAGAAAGATAAAAAGAAAACTTATATAAAAATTGTAGAAAAATTTTCAAACCCAAAGAAAGATGTAAATATCCAGATACAGGAAGGTCAAAAATCTCTAATCATATTCAACCCAAATAAGACTATCTAAGCCATAATAATCAAACTGTCAAAAATCAAACACAAAAAGAGGATTCTGAAATCAGCAAGAAAAAGCAAATAATGTATGAGAGCTTCAGTATGGCTGGCAGAAGACTTCTCAGCAGAGATCTTAGGAGATAGATAAAATATTCAGAGTCCTAAAGGAAAAAAATACTGTCAACCAAGTATACTGTACCAAGCAAAGTTGTTCTTCATAAATGAATGCAAGATAGATTTTTCCAGACAGGCAAAGCTGAGGAAGTTTCTCACCATCATACCTGTCTTATTAAAAAAATGCTGAAGAGAGTTCTTCAAGCTGAAAGAAAAGAACACTAACAATACAAAAAACATCCAAAAGTATAAAATTCACTGGTAAAAGTAGACAGTTAAATTCAGAATACTGTAATATTGTAATAGTTGAATGCAAAGTCCTTATATATTTTTTAGTGTGAAGGTTGAAACACAAAACCATTAAAAATAATAATAGCTACAATAATTTTTAAGAGATATGTCATATAAAATGATGTAAACTGTGGGATCAAAAATTCAAAATATGTGGAGAGTTTGGAGTAAAAATATAAAGTTCTAAGTTTTTATCATGAAGGATATCATCAACTTAAAACAACCTGTTATAACTATAGATGTTTTTTGTATGCCTCATGGTAATCACAAAGTAAAATCCTATAGTAGATACACACATACAAAAAAGAATAAAGAATACAAAACATACCACTAGAGAGAAAATCACTTAACCACAAAGAAAGCAGAAGAGGAAGAAAGGAACAACTGACCTATAAAAAAATTAATAAAATGACAGTAGTAGTCCTTCCCTATTGATAATTACCTCACATGTAAATGAATTAAAATTTGTAATTAAAATATATAAGGTGGCTGAATGAATTTAAAAAACCAAGGCCCATTTATATGCTGTCTACATGAAACTCCTTTCACTTGTAAGAACACACATAGGCTGAAAGTGAAGTGATAAAAAAAAGATATTCCATGCTAATGAAAACCATAAGAGAGCAAAAGTGGCTATATTTATATCAGACAAAATAGATTTTAAGTAAGAAAGTACAAAAAGAGATAAAGAACATCATTATATAATGACAAAGGAGTCAATTCAGCAAGAAGATACGAAAATTGTAAATATATATGCAGACAATATTGAAGTAGCTAAATATATAAAGCAAACAAAAATCAGTCTGAAGGGAGAAACATACTGCAATACATAATAGTAGGGAACTTCAACATTGCACTTTCAGCAATAGACAAATCATCCATATAGAAAATTATTAAGAAAACTTCAGACTTAAGCATTCTAGAGTAAACAAACCTAACAGGCATATACAGAATGTTCCATCCAACAGCCACAGAAAACATTCTTCTCAATTACATACAGAGCATTCTCCAAAATAGATAACATGTTATACCACAAAAGAAGTTTTAACAAATTTAAGAAGACTAAAATCATATTAGATATATTTACTGACCAGAATGATTTAAAACTAAAAATCAATAGCAGGACGAAATTTGAAAAAAAAATCACTAACATATGTATATTAAACAACATGCTCCTAAACAACCAATGAGTTAACAAACAAATTGAAAGGAAAATTTAAATAACTTTTTGAGACAAATGAAAATGTAAACAGTATACCAAAACCTATGGGATATAGCAAAAAGAGTTTTAAGAAGGAAATTCTTAATAATAAACACCTATACAAAAAAGAAGAAAGATCTCAAATAAACAACCTAGCATTGCACCTCAAGGAACTGGGAAAACAAGAACAGACTAAGCCCAAAGTTAATGGAAGAATGGAAATAATAAAGAGAGAGGAGAAATAAATAAAATAGAGGCTAGAAAAACACTGGAAAAGATAAACAAAACTGCATTTTTTTTTTTTGAAAAGGTATACAAAATTGGCAACCTTTAGCTAGGCTAAGAAAAAAAAGAAGACTAAAATATATAAAAATAGAAATGGAAAAGAAGACATTACAACTAATAAAACAGAAATACAATGGGTCATAAGAGATTATTATGAAAAATTATATGCCAAAACATGGGACAAACTAGAAGAAATAAATTCCTCGATGCACGCAAACTATCAAAACTTAATTAAAAATAATAGAAAATATTAATGGATCAATAATGAATAAGAAAATTGAATCAGTAATAAAAAGCCTGTTATCAAATAAAAGTCTAGGAACTTATGGCTTCATTGTTGAATTCTATCAAACATTTAAGTAGAACTAATACCAATTCATCTCAACCTATTTCAAAATATTGAAAAAGAGGGGATACTTCCAAGTATTTTAAAAGTCAGCTTAAACATGATACCAAAGCCAGGCAAAGAAACTGCAAAAAAAGCAAACTACAGGTCAATATTCTGGATGAACATACACATAAAAATCATTGACAAAACGCTGGCAAAGTGAATTCAACAACATTTAAAAAAAATATTCACCATGATTGAGTGGGATTCATCTTAGGGATGCAAAGATGGCCTAACATACATAAATTAAATGTAATACATCACCTTAAGAAAATGAAGGACAAAATTTATACCATCATTTTAATAGGTGCAGAAAAAACATTTCACAAAATTCAATATTATTTCATGATAAAAACTCTCAACAAATTAGTTATAGAAGAAATGGCCTGCAACACAATAATGGGCATATACAACAAAACCTGTAGCTAAAATCATACTCAACAGAGAGAAGTTGACAGCTTTTCCCCTGAGAATTGGAACAAAACAAGGATACTCTTGCCATTTCTATTCAACATGATATTGGAAGTCCTAGTCAGAGCAATTAGACAAGAGAAAGAAATAAAAGGCATCCAAATTGGGAAAGAAGAAGCTAAGTGGTCCCTACTTGCAGATGATACGATCTTATGTATAGAAAACCATAAAGACGTCACTAAAGACTGTTATAACTAAGAAATGAATTCAGCAAAGTTGCAGTAGTTTCTATATACTCACAGTGAACTATCTGTAAAAGAAATTTAAAAATTCTTTTTTAATAGCTACCGAAATACTTAGGAGTAAATTTAACCAAGAAGGAGAAAGACCTGTTCACCAAAAAGTATAAAACATTGAAGAAAATATTGAGGAGACAAATAAATGAAAAGATATCACATGTTCATAGATTGAAAGAGTTAATAAAATATATACACTACACAAATAACCTATAGATCCAATGCAACCCTTATTAAGATATCAGTGACATTCTTTACAGAAATATTTAAAAAATTTTTTGAAACCACATAAGACCCTGAATGCCAGAGCCATTTTTGGCAAAAAGAGCAATACTGGAGGCATCACACTACCTAATTTCAAAATATACTACAATGCCATAGTAAACAAAACAACATGGTACTGCCATAAAAACAGACACATACACCAATGGAACATAATAGAGAGCCCAGAAATAAATAAATTCATGCATTTACAGTCAACTGATTTTCAACAAAGAGGGCAAGAATTCACAATGTGGTAAGGAGAGTGTCTTCATAATTTATGTTGGGAAAAATTGGATATCCACAAACAGAAGAATAAAATTAGACTCTCATCTCACACTGTATAGAAAATCAACTCAAAGTGGATTAAATACGTAAATGTAAGACCCGAAACTATGAAACTACTAGAAGAAAACACACGGGAAAAGCTCCATGACATTGATTTGGACAATGACTTTTTAAGTATGACTCCAAAAGCACAGGCAACAAAAGCAAAAACAGACAAATGGGATTACAACAAACTGAAAATTTTCTACAAAGCAAAGGAAAGAATCAATTAGAGTGATGAGATAACCTGCAAAATGGGAGAACATATTTGTAAACTATATATTTGATAGAAGGCTAATTTCCAAAATATATAAGAAACTCAATTAAAGTAAGAATAAAACGAATAACTCAAAAAATATACATGTCTCAAAGAAAGACATAAAATGGCCAACAGATACATGAAAAAAGGCTCAACATCACTAATCATGAGGGAAACACAAATGAGATATCACCACTATGAGATATCACCTCACACTGGTTAAGATGGCTGTTACCAAAAAGAAAAATGATAAATATTGGTATGGGTGCAGAGAAAAAAGAACACTTGGACACTGTTGGTAATGTAAATTAAAACAGCCATTAAGATAAACAGCATGGAAGTTTCTTAGAAAAATAAAAGTAGAACTACTATATAATCCAGCAATACCAGGTATACATACAAAAAATGAAATCACTATCTCAAAGAGATATCTGCACTTCCATGTTTATTGTAGCACTATTCACAATAGCCAAGACATGGAATCAACCTAAGTGTCCAACATGGACAAACAGATAAAAAAAGAAGTGGTATATACACACAAGGAATATTATTCAACCGTAAGAAGAAAGAAATCTTGTGATTTGTGACAACGTGGATAAGCCTAAAAGATATTATGTTAAGTGAAATACGCCAGGCACAGGAAGACAAATACCACATTTTTTCTTTATATGTGGAGTCTAAAAAAGTCAATTTCCTAGAAATAGAGTAGAATGCCAGGGGCTAGGATAGTTGGAGAAGTGCTGTGGAAATGTTGGTCAAAGAATACAAAATTTCAGTTAGACAGGAGCAATACATTCAAAAAATCTATTTTACAACACGATGACTATGGTTAATAATATATTATATTCTTGAAAAATGCTAAGAGAGTGGATGTAAAGTATTCTTATCACAAAAATTATAATGATATTAGCTAATGCACATGTTAATTAGCTAGATACAGTCATTCCAAAATGTATATATACTTCAAAACATCATATTGTAAATGATAAATAACACAATTTAATATGTCAATGTATAAAATATATAAAATATAATAAAGGGGTAATATTTTTGTATATTTGAGTTTTGAATGTTTAAGTTTATTCTCTGCTAGATAGATAGATAAAGAGAAAATGTGTATTTAAGGAAAACGCAACTGATAGCCTCTTAAAAGGCAACAAATACAGGAGGCAGAAATTACCCATATTTCCACCTGAAGAGTTCAGGCTGACAATTCTGGACAAATTCCAGGATGCTGTAGACAACATGTTCTCTTTTATAATGTATCTCAAAAAGGTGTTACAAAGATGAAAAAGAAAGTGGGAAATGAACTGTGAACTCTCAGAAAATAAATAAGAGAAAATAAAATCTATCAGAGAGATGAATATCATATTAGAAACAATACAAATTAGAATAAAATACTAAAAACACTTTTTACAGAAAAGATCATAGTCATGGATAAGGGAGGAGATATAAAACATATATAATTTATGTCCTTGAAAAAGACTACATACAATAGAAAGTGTAATTAACTATATAAACTCAAAGTTCTTTTGAAACAAACAACATTGCTATATTCAGAGTGAAAGCACATATCAAGCGCCAGATGATTTTGATACAGAAAAAGTAAACACCAATTTATATCTTGATAACATTACTTAATTTAAAAAGAAAACAGAAGGCTTATGTGAGTAGTCATTGAAGCAGACAAAGCAAATTATATGGAATTTGGGCCTCAGACTTTCCACATCACCACTTATCCCAGTAGACAGAGAAAAAATTTTGTAGAAAAGTGTGACCTAATATTTAGATCTTTAGCCCTGTTGTCAATTTTAGTATAAAGGTAACAAGAACATTTATGGATATTCAAGACGTTTAGGACTGAAGTATCTAACTTCCTGTTACCAAAATAAACAAGAAATGATGCTAACAAACACAATTCTAATGAATAAGAAAATCCATGCAAAAAGGAAAAGAAACAAGACAGAACTCAGGATATAGAAATCATGTTGAAAGCATTTGTGGTGGGCATTTAATCCATTTAGTTACACATGTAAGACATAACAACTATAAAAATTACGTTTATAAAACAGAAGATAATTTGATATAAGTATAAAAAAGTAAAAATAATAATATAGGTAACAATAATTTTTTAAGAATTTGAAGAAACATTGAAAGAAATGCCAATTTTCTCACATATTATGGAGCAGAAGTAGGCAATAGATGCCAATATTGAAATGTGTGGTTTAAAAAATACAATATCTCAACCTGATAATTTTAAAAACAGACCTTTTTTTTTAGAGCAGATTTAGACTTATAGAAAAATTGAGTATAAAGTACAGAAAGTTCCAATATGCTCCTCAGCCCCACATATGCATAACCTTCCTCACTACTGACATTCCCCACCAGACGGTACATTGTTAAAACTGATGAGTTGGCTGGGCGTGGTGGCTCAGGCCTGTAATCCCCGCACTTAGGGAGGCTGAGGTGGGCGGATCACAAGGTCAGGAGATTGAGACCATCCTGGCTAACATGGTGAAACCCCGTCTCTACTAAAAATACAAAAATTAGCTGGGCATGGTGGTGCCGCCTGTAGTCCCAGTTACTCAGGAGACTGAGGCAGGAGAATCGCTGAACCCAGGAGGTGGAGGTTGCAGTGAGCCAAGACCATGCCACTGCACTCCAGCCTGGGCAACAGAGTGAGGCTCTGTTTCAAAAAAACAAAAACAAAAACAAAAACAAAAACAAAGCAAAACCAAAAAACTGATGAGTCTACATTAATACATTATCATCCAAAGTCCATAGTTTACATTAGGGTTTATTCTTGGTGCTGTGCATTCTTTTTTCTTTTTCTTTTTCTTTTGAGACACAGTCTTACTCTGTTGCCCAAGCTGGAGTGCAGTGGCACAATCCATAACCTCCTCCTCCGGGGTTCAAGCGATTCTCCTGCCTCAGCCTCCAGAGTTGGTAGGACAACAGGTGTGCACCACCATGCCTGGCTAATTTTTGTATTTTTAGTAGAGACAAGGTTTTACTATGTTGGCCAGGCTGGTCTTGAACTCCTGACCTTGTGATCTACCATTCTACAGGGTTTTTACAAATGAATAATGACATATTCACCATTGTAGTTCAGCCTGTTAATTTTTAGTATCATTTTTCTAAACTTTAGAGGCATGTTTGGGAACTAAATATTGCTCTTGTGGGATATTATTCGGGATTGGTGGGGATAACTTGTAGTAATATACAACTTCACAATCTCAGTGTCTGACTATAACAAGGCTATGTTTTCCTCTTGCAAAGTCAGCTATAGGTCTCAGCATCTGCATCCATTAAATTTCATCATGTAGCAGCATTGTCCAGATTATGCAGCCTCCCTGATAAATATGGTAGGGAAAGAGATTACTAGGGAAGCATATATGACAGTTAGATTCTTTGATCTGGAAGTCACATTATCACTCCCAACCCCTGTGTTACTCTGTTCTTGCATTGCTATAAAGGAATACCTGAGGCTGGATAATTTATAAAGAAAAGAGGTTTAATTGGCTCATGGTTCTGTGGGCTGTACAAGCATGGCACCAGCATCTGCTTGGCTTCTGGGGAAGCCTCAGGCAGCTTTACTCATGGTAAAGGCAAAGAGGGGACAGACACATCACATGGCCAGAGCAAGAGCAAGAGCAAGGTTGGGGGAAGGTGCCACACACTTTTAAATAACCAGATCTCACAAGAGAACTCACTCACTACTACAAGGATAGCACCAAGCCCTAAGAGATCTGCCCCCATAACCCAAATTCTTCCCACAATACGATTCAATGTGAGATTTAGAGAGAACACATACTCATTCCCTAACTGAGTGGCCAGATCACATGGTCCTACAAATCAGCATAGTGCAGTACAAATCTCCCCTGAGCACAGGACAGAAAAATCAGATCTGTTCAGAACTAGAAGCTTGTTCCAAAGTAAGAATACTCATTCTCTGAAGCTCAGTAACTCCATTTGTTTTACATTAACACTATTTTTTTGGTTTCACTTAAATTCAGCTGAATTCCAAGTTAACTAAGTTAGTTAACATGAGCAGAATTATATAGTTTTCCATAAATAATATTTACCAAATGTTTGTTGTTGTTGTTTGTTTTTTGAGACAGGGTCTTACTCTGTCACCCAGGCTGGATTGCAGTGGCATGATTGTGGCTCACTGCAGCTTCACCTCCTGGGCTCAGGAGATCCTCCTGCTTCAGCCTTCCAAGTAGCTGGGACCACAGGCACACACCACCACACTCAGTGAATTTTTAAAATTATTTGTAGAGATAGGGTCTCCCTATGATGCCTGGGCTGGTACCGAATGTTAATGACTATTTACGAGTATTAGAATGTTAATCTTCTTTATTGTTCTTTAAACTATCAGTATGTAGTATTTTTACAAAAAAGTATGTTTATAAATTTCATTTACTAAAAGTTTGTATGACTTAAAAATCTTGAAGGAAATAGAAGAAAAAAGATATTGTACATAAAAGCTGCAGTGCATTGTGGGTCTGATATTGGTTTCCAACATTGCCTCTTAATATGCAGCATATTTCTGATTTTATATATTGCTTCTCATAGTTAATGATGGTGATAATTATGATAAAAGCACTACAGTTTATAGAACCTCTTGCCTATTTGCTGCTTCCAGAAACAGCATGCTCTGATACCTGGCAGACACATTGCTATCTTATTAATTTTCATATGATAAAGTGTGATATCATTTAAGCTAGCACAATCCACTCATTTTTCACAAACTCATGGACCAACTCTGGGCACCTCGATACATTAAGCCAGTTCTCCCAGACCATCTCCACTATTTCTGACCTGTTTCCATTTATATCAAGTTCATATATAGTTTTTGAAACTTGGCTTTTGATCATAGTACATCTATTTCCCCATCTGGTCTACACAACTGCTTTCTCTGACTTCATTTACATGGCTTTGTTTGAACTTTTTTTTCTTAACTTTTCTCCTGTCTCACATAACAAACCCCGCCCATGTTCAGCCTCAGTAGCCCAACTCCCTTTCCTAGCCCACCGGCTGAGACTCTAGCATACCGCACATTGTCTTCTGATAAGCTTCAATTAGAGGCCACATAGGATACTGGTTAAGCACCTACTGTTTGAATAATCTAGGCTTGGTCCCAATCCAAGTTCTGACTTTTAATGGCGTATGGCCTAGGAACCTTTACTTGCCTGGTCTGTTTGATGGAGATCAGCCTGCCTTCCTCTTATGGTTGTTTTATTGATAAAATGAGACGACTTAAGTAAGCACTCATCATGATGTAAGCTATAGGAAAAATGTTCACTAAGAATGGCTTTTATTGATTATCAAATACCAAAGCAAGTATTTCTTCCTAGGAAATTGAAAGTAGGGCAAATTCTAGAGTGAAATTGCTCTTTCCAGACTAACTTTAAAATATGCTTTTACTTCTAAGTCCTTGAGAAGTGGTGGATGAAACTACCTGTTTGAGTACCTACCAATACTTTAAACCACATTTTCCTGCTTTCTGAAAGACATTTTAAATTGCCCCACAGGTAATTCTCACTTCTCAGCAATTTGTCTTAGTCTGTTTCCGTGAGACACTTCCTCTTCTTGCCCAAAATGTGGATAAAGAAGCTTTCCCATCACAGAGGAACATGAGACAACTACAAATAGGAAGACGCTGTTTATGGTGCATATTTCTTTTGGCAGAATCATTGTCACATATCTGACTCAACACTTATTTCTAGAAGAACAAGTTGTTCAGGAAGGAAATCTATTTCCATAGCTAAAATGGAAGTTTTATTTAAGAAGTGCAATTGGAATAAATCACACAAGAGAAAGTGGTTAAAGTGCACAGCTGCTGGTTTCAAATTTAACACTATTTGTATATGAAAAAGTGGTTGGGAAAGTTTAACTTTTACTTCTGGACCCACTGGGTAGCCTCAGGGCATGTGACAGTGTTCTCTATTCCTAGTTATGTTTGCAAGGGCAAAACACAGAAGTTATGTGGCTTTCAAACACACAAGCAACAACCACTACACAAAAACCTATGGCGCTTCTTGGGTTGGGATTTTGAGATTGAACCCTAAGCAAAGCGAGTGAGTATTGCTATGTTAGTTAGACAAAAACAAAACAGAAGGGAATGCGTATCTGAGTGGATCTAGAGCTGTGTGGAAATTAACGTATCAGACCTAAGGTTGTATTTTGGGGGTGTCCTGGACAGAAACCCATAAGCTTTTGACACACTCTCTGGAGTTGATAATAAGTGTCTCACTGCCTTGTTCTCTAACTCTGCTTACCTCAATCTTTTCACATTTTTTCCTTCCTCCCTTTTCTAATTCCTCTTCTATTTTTCCCCTTTTATTTTCCGTCTATATATCTCAGCAACTACCATGTTTCTTCATGTTTTCTGAAACCTCTTTTTCTTCTCTTTCCCAATCATTTTCCCCCATATTTTCTATCGTCTCATTACCTCATCCTATATTTATTCGTCTTTATTTCCTATGTTCTCTTCCCTTTACCTACTGAGTAAGGGACAGAAAATATGCCTTACATGACTGTCAAAAACTGCTGCTTTTTGATGAAGGATCACCTGACTCTGCAGCCAGGAGTAATCTATTTTCCTAATTTTTTCCAGCACTTAATCTATCTGATTTTTTCCTTCCTCCCTCCTCCTAGCAATGTGAGCACCTGCCTACTCTCCTGTATTACACTGGAAGCTCCTTGCACATAAGCATAGTATCTTTCCATCATTCTTTTTTTGAAGAAAAGTTTATATACTGATTGGTAGAAATATTTACTCAATAAGTATTCAGAATATACATATAAAATGGTTAATGTGACAATTTAAAATGTTTTCAGAGGTTGCAAGTTTTAGTCTGCTGATAAAATTCTACAAATAGCTCTCTATGTTCTCCTAATTTATTTTAAGGATACATTTCCAAGGGAATGTTGTTTTTGCAAATACTTATTATTTAGATATTATGGATTTTAAACCAATGTAATCACTGAATTTGTCATTAAGTATACTGGAGCCTAAATGAATGTACCGGGGACTGGGTAGGGAAGGGGAGAAGAGAATGAATTGGACCATGGTTCTAGGACAAAAATAAATGTTTGGGCTCTAAGGCATCCCACACGACAGATGTAGTATAGCCCAAATGACAATATCTGAGAGACTCTGATGAATCCACTTTATTGTTTGATTTCAGGTTTCTAAGAGGAGCTTGATATCTCTTCTTCATCTCTTCTTTTAGGTCAAGGGAGAAGATAAATTAGTAGATCCTGATTGTAAGATTTTAAACTTTTATGTAATAAACAAAGATATAAGCCTAACCTGGCATGAGGGATTTTCTGTGATCTTACCCATAGTAAAAGCCAAAGTCCTTAATATAACCTAAGACATCTTACCTGATATTGGCCATATCTCCTTTTTCCTTACACCTCTGAGTCTCTGGCCTCAAATTTTCCTACTGTTTGCCTCCCTTTCTCTACTCTAGCTGTTGTTTCTTCAGTAAGCTGGACATAGGTGTGTTTCCAATTGGAGTTTTTGTATCCTTTGCCAAGAACGCGTTTCTCCAGATGGCTCCATGGCTCCCTTCCTTCCGTCTTTTAGCTTATTAATTGAAACCCTTTTTTTTCAGACATCTTTCCTCTTCACCCTCCCTGAAAATGGAAAACTCTTTGTTATTTACCACTCTTTCATGCTTTATCTTTTTCTTTTATACACTTATTATATAAAAACTAGCATTCCATATCAGTTTATTCAGGACCAGCTTCATGGACTCATACTTGGTTTTAGGCTCTGTTATCACCAACTTGAAATTCTTAATAACTTTGAACCACAGGTCCTGCATTTTCAATTGGCCCTAGGCCCTGTAGATTACACAGTCAGTCCTGAGTCTAATTTTAATATTAGCTGTCTCTCCTTTAAAATATAAGCTACTTGTGGGTTATAATTTTTATCTTTTTGAGCATGCTATGCACATTTGAAAAATATTAGTATAATCAGTAAATCAGTGAACAGAGCAACGGGCATGGTAGATGTAAATTAAGTAGGATTTCTTGCTTTTATTCACCTTTTTTTGGCTGGGCATGAAAACCAAAACATTGTGAGGTTTGAAGAAAATGAATTGTAAGTCTTTGCATCACATTTTGGGTCTCTGAAGGTGCAGGCTCAGGGAGTACCTACAGAAGTACCTATAGGGACTTAAGAAGGTCCTGGGCTTTAAAAGTCCACATGCCACTCCAATCTACCCCATGAGGGAAGCTTTCTCCCTCTAGCACTAAGTTCAAAGGTTTAGAATCTGAGATACTGACAGTGGTGGGCTTCCTGGCAAGCCTGGAAAGAAGCTGCTTTCATCCTTTGCTCACTCTCTCTTTAAATAAATAATATATTTATACGATTTTTATTTATGTACATGAATATAGATGATATATACACAACATAAAATTTTCCATTTTAACTATTTTTAAGTGTACAATTCAGTGGCATTAAATACATTCCCATTGTTGAGCAACCCTTACCACTAGCCATCTCCAGAACCTATCTTTTTAATTGAAACTCTGTACCCATTAACAATTCTCCATCATCCTCTTCCCCTTGCTCCTGAAAAATACCATTCTATATTTTGTTTCTATAAATTTGACTATTGTAGGGACATCATATGATTGGAATCATATGTGCCCATTTGAGACTTATTTAACCAAGCATAATGTCTTCAAGGTCTATCCACGGATTTCCTTACTTTTTAAGGATGAATAATATTCCTGTATATGTATACGCCACATTCCGTCTATCAATTAATCCATCATTCAACCTTAGTGATAGACACTAAGGTTAATTCTACCTTTGGGCTATTATGAATAATGCTGCTATGAATATGAGTGTATAAATATCTGTTCCAGACCATTCTTACAATGCTTTTGGGTTACATTCAGGTATGAGATTGCAAGATCATATGGTAATTTTACACTTAATTTTGTGAATAACTTCCACACTATTTTCCACAGAAGCTGATCCATTTTACATTTCCACCAATATTATGCAGGCCTTCAATTTCTCCACAATCTCACCAACATTTGTTTTGTTTTACAATAGGCATTCTAATAATGGTTTTGATTTGCATTTCTGTAATGATTAGTAATATTGAGCATCTTTTCATGTGCTTAATAATCATTTCCATATCTTCTTTGAAGAAATGTCTATTTAAGATTTTTGTCCATTTTTAAGGCCAGGTGTGGTGGCTCACGACTGTAATCCTAGCACTTTGGGAGGCTGAGGTGGGAGGATCACCTGAGGTCAAGAGTTCAAGACTGGCCTGGCCAACATGGTGAAATCCCGTCTCTACTAAAAATACAAAAATTAGCTGTTGGCGTGGTGGCGCGTGCCTGTAATCCCAGCTACCCGGGAGGCTAAGGCGAGAGAAATGCTGGAACTCTGGAGGTGGAGGCTGCAGTGAGCCAAGATTGCACCACCACACTCCAACCTGGGTGACAGAGCGAGACTCTGTCTCAAAAGAAAAAAAAAAAAGAAAAAGATTTTTGTCCATTTTAAATTGGGCTGTTTGTTTAATTGTTGTTGAGTTGTAGGAGTTCTGTATATATTCTGGATATTAATACCTTAACTAAGATAAGATTTAAAAATATACTTTTCTAGTCTATGGGTTGCCTTTCACTCTATTGATAGTGACTTTTTATGCACAAAGATTTTTAATTTTGATGTAGTCCAATTTATATATTTTTTTCTTTTTTTGCTTGTGCGTTTATTATATTCATTAAACCATTGTTGAATTCAATATTATGAAATTTCCTCTTATGTTATTTTCTATTAGTTTTATAGTTTTAGCTTTTATATCTAGGTCTTTAATCCACTTCAAGTTAACTTTTTATGTGGTGCAATGTAAGGATCCAACATCATTCTTTTGCGTGCGACTATCCAGTTTTCCCAACACCGTTTGTTGAAAAGACTGCTCCTTTCCCACTGAATGGTCTTGGAATCTTTGCTGAAAATCATTTGAGTATATACGTGTGGGCTGTCTATTCTATTGCCTTGGTCTATGTGTCTGTCTGTCTGTCTTTATGTCAGTGCCACACTGTTTGTTTGTTTGTTTTTTATATATTTTATGACTGGGATTCAGCTTTTATATGATTTCTCGTCTTCTTTTTTTTTATTTTTTACGTTATTTATTTTTTTTTCAGTGTGTGCTATTTTTTTCTTTTATTATTCTTCTTATTATTATACTTTAAGTTTTAGGGTACATGTGCACAATGTGCAGGTTAGTTACATATGTATACATGTGCCATGCTGGTGTGCTGCACCCATTAACTCGTCATTTAGCATTAGGTATATCTCCTAATGCTATCCCTCCCTCCTCCCCCCACCCCACAATAGTCCCCAGAGTGTGATATTCCCCTTCCTGTGTCCATGTGTTCTCATTGTTCAATTCCCATCTATGAGTGAGAACATGCGGTGTTTGGTTTTTGTCCTTGCGATAGTTTACTGAGAATGATGATTTCCAATTTCATCCATGTCCCTACAAAGGTCATGAACTCATCATTTTTTATGGCTGCATAGTATTCCATGGTGTATATGTGCCACATTTTCTTAATCCAGTCTATTGTTGGACATTTGGGTTGGTTCCAAGTCTTTGCTATTGTGAATAGTGCTGCAATAAACATACGTGTGCATGTGTCTTTATAGCAGCATGATTTATAGTCCTTTGGGTATATACCCAGTAATGGGATGGCTGGGTCAAATCGTATTTCTAGTTCTAGATCCCTGAGGAATCGCCACACTGACTTCCACAAGGGTTGAACTAGTTTACAGTCCCACCAACAGTGTAAATGTGTTCCTATCTCTCCACATCCTCTCCAGCACCTGTTGTTTCCTGACTTTTTAATGATTGCCATTCTAACTGGTGTGAGATGGTATCTCATTGTGGTTTTGATTTGCATTTCTCTGATGGCCAGTGATGATGAGCATTTTTTCATGTGTCTGTAGGCTGCGTAAATGTCTTCTTTGAGAAGTGTCTGTTCATATCCTTCACCCACTTTTTGATGGGCTTGTTTGTTTTTTTCTTGTAAATTTGTTTGAGTTCATTGTAGATTCTGGATATTAGCCCTTTGTCAGATGAGTACATTGCGAAAATTTTCTCCCATTTTGTAGGTTGCCTGTTCACTCTGATGGTAGTTTCTTTTGCTGTGCAGAAGCTCTTGAGTTTAATTAGATCCCATTTGTCAATTTTGCCTTTTGTTGCCATTGCTTTTGGTGTTTTAGACATGAAGTCCTTGCCCATGCCTATGTCCTGTATGGTAATGCCTAGGTTTTCTTCTAGGGTTTTTATGGTTTTAGGTCTAACATTTAAGTCTTTAATCCATCTTGAATTCATTTTTGTATAAGGTGTAAGGAAGGGATCCAGTTTCAGCTTTCTACATATGGTTAGCCAGTTTTCCCAGCACCATTTATTAAATAGGGAATCCTTTCCCCATTGCTTGTTTTTCTCAGGTTTGTCAAAGATCAGATAGTTGTAGATATGTGGCGTTATTTCTGAGGGCTCTGTTCTGTTCCATTGATCTATATCTCTGTTTTGGTACCAGTACCATGCTGTTTTGGTTACTGTAGCCTTGTAGTATAGTTTGAAGTCAGGTAGTGTGATGCCTCCAGCTCTGTTCTTTTGGCTTAGGATTGACTTGGCAATGCGGGCTCTTTTTTTGTTCCATATGAACTTTAAAGTAGTTTTTCCAATTCTGTGAAGAAAGTCATTGGTAGCTTGATGGGGATGGCATTGAATCTATAAATTACCTTGGGCAGTATGGCCATTTTCATGATATTGATTCTTCCTACCCATGAGCATGGAATGTTCTTCCATTTGTTTGTATCCTCTTTTATTTCATTGAGCAGTGGTTTGTAGTTCTCCTTGAAGAGGTCCTTCACGTCCCTTTAAGTTGGATTCCTAGGTATTTTATTCTCTTTGAAGCAATTGTGAGTGGGAGTTCACTCATGATTTGGCTCTCTGTTTGTCTGTTATTGGTGTATAAGAATGCTTGTGAGTTTTGTACATTGATTTTGTATCCTGAGATATTGCTGAAGTTGCTTATCAGCTTAAGGAGATTTTGGGCTGAGATAATGGGGTTTTCTAGATATACAATCATGTCATCTGCAAACAGGGACAATTTGACTTCCTCTTTTCCTAATTGAATACCCTTTATTTCCTTCTCCTGCCTAATTGCCCTGGCCAGAACTTCCAACACTATGTTGAATAGGAGTGGTGAGAAAGGGCATCCCTGTCTTGTGCCAGTTTTCAAAGGGAATGCTTCCAGTTTTTGCCCATTCAGTATGATATTGACTGTGGGTTTGTCCTAAATAGATCTTATTATTTTGAGATATGTCCCATCAATACCTAATTTATTGAGAGTTTTTAACATGAAGGGTTGTGGAATTTTGTCAAAGGCCTTTTCTGCATCTGTTGAGATAATCATGTGGTTTTTGTCTTTGGTTCTGTTTATATGCTGGATTACATTTATTGATTTGTGTATATTGAACCAGCCTTGCATCCTAGGGATGAAGCCCACTTGATCGTGGTGGATAAGCTTTTTGATGAGCTGCTGGATTTGGTTTGCCAGTATTTTATTGAGGATTTTTGCATCAATGTTCATCAAGGATATTGGTCTAAAATTCTCTTTTTTGGTTGTCTCTCTGCCCAGCTTTGGTATCAGGATGATGCTGGCCTCATAAAATGAGTTAGAGAGGATCCCTTCTTTTTCTATTGATTGGAATAGTTTCAGAAGGAATGGTACCAGCTCCTCCTTGTACCTCTGGTAGAATTTGGTTGTGAATCCGTCTGGTCCTGGACTCTTTTTGGTTGGTAAGCTATTGATTATTGCCACAATTTCAGATCCTGTTATTGGTCTATTCAGAGATTCAACTTCTTCCTGGTTTAGTCTTAGGAGGATGTATGTGTTGAGGAATTTATCCATTTCTTCTAGATTTTCTAGTTTATTTGCATAGAGGTGTTTGTAGTATTCTCTGATGGTAGTTTGTATTTCTGTGGGATTGGTGGTGATATCCCCTTTATCATTTTTTATTTCATGTTTTTGATTCTTCTCTCTTTTTTTCTTTATTAGTCTTGCTAGCGGCCTATCAATTTTGTTGATCCTTTCAAAAAAGCAGCTCCTGGATTCATTAATTTTTTGAAGGGTTTTTTGTGTCTCTATTTCCTTCAGTTCTGCTCTGATTTCAGTTATTTCTTGCCTTCTGCTAGCTTTTGAATGTGTTTGCTCTTGCTTTTCTAGTTCTTTTAATTGTGATGTTAGGGTGTCAATTTGGGATCTTTCCTGCTTTCTCGTGTGAGCATTTAGTGCTATAAATTTCCCTCTACCCACTGCTTTGAATGTGTCCCAGAGATTCTGGTATGTTGTGTCTTTGTTCTCATTGGTTGCAAAGAACATCTTTATTTCTGCCTTCATTTCGTTATGTACCCAGTAGTCATTCAGGTGCAGGTTGTTCAGTTTCCATGTAGTTGAGCGGTTTTGAGTGAGTTTCTTAATCCTGAGTTCTAGTTTGATTGCACTGTGGTCTGAGAGACTGTTTGTTATAATTTCTGTTCTTTTACATTTGCTGAGGAGTGCTTTACTTCCAACTATGTGGTCAATTTTGGAATAGGTGTGGTGTGGTGCTGAAAAAAATGTATATTCTGTTGATTTGGGGTGGAGAGTTCTGTAGATGTCTATTGGGTCCGCTTGGTGCAGAGCTGAGTTCAATTCCTGGGTATCCTTGTTAACTTTCTGTCTCATTGATCTGTCTAATGTTGACAGTGGGGTGTTAAAGTCTCCCATTATTATTGTGTGGGAGTCTAAGTCTCTTTGTAGGTCACTCAGGACTTGCTTTATGAATCTGGGTGCTCCTGTATTGGGTGCATATATATTTAGGATAGTTATCTCTTCTTGTTGAATTGATCCCTTTACCATTATGTAATGGCCTTCTTTGTCTCTTTTGATCTTTGTTGGTTTAAAGTCTGTTTTATCAGAGACTAGGATTGCAACCCCTGCCTTTTTTTGTTTTCCATTTGCTTGTTAGATCTTCCTCCATCCTTTTATTTTGAGCCTATGGGTGTCTCTGCACATGAGATGGGTTTCTTGAATACAGCACACTAATGGGTCTTGACTCTTTATCCGATTTGCCAGTCTGTGTCTTTTAATTGGAGCATTTAGTCCATTTACATTTGAGGTTAATATTGTTATGTGTGAATTTGATCCTGTCATTATGATGTTAGCTGGTTATTTTGCTTGTTAGTTGATGCAGTTTCTTCCTAGTCTCGATGGTCTTTACATTTTGGTATGATTTTGCAGTGGCTGGTACTGGTTGTTCCTTTCCATGTTTAGCGCTTCCTTCAGGAGCCCTTTTAGGGCAGGCCTGGTGGTGACAAAATCTCTCAGCATTTGCTTGTCTGTAAAGGATTTTATTTCTCCTTCGCTTCTGAAGCTTGGTTTGGCTGGATATGAAATTCTTGGTTGAAAATTCTTTTCTTTAAGAATGTTGAATATTGACCCCCACTCTCTTCTGGCTTGTAGAGTTTCTGCCGAGAGATCCGCTGTTAGTCTGATGGGCTTCCCTTTGTGTGTAACCCGACCTTTCTCCCCAGCTGCCCTTAACATTTTTTCCTTCATTTCAACTTTGGTGAATCTGACAATTATGTGTCTTGGAGTTGCTCTTCTCGAGGAGTATCTTTGTGGTGTTCTCTGTATTTCCTGAATCTGAATGTTGGCCTGCCTTGCTAGATTGGGGAAGTTCTCCTGGATAATATCCTGCAGAGTGTTTTCCAACTTGGTTCCATTCTCCCCATCACTTTCAGGTACACCAATCAGACACAGATTTGGTCTTTTCATATAGTCCCATATTTCTTGGAGGCTTTGTTTGTTGCTTTTTATTCTTTTATCTCTAAACTTCCCTTCTAGCTTCATTTCATTCATTTCATCTTCCATCACTGATACCCTTTCTTCCAGTTGGTCGCATCAGCTCCTGAGGCTTCTGCATTCTTCACATAGTTCTCGAGCCTTGGCTTTCAGCTCCATCAGCTCCTTTAAGCACTTCTCTGTATTGGTTATTCCAGTTATACATTCGTCTAAAGTTTTCTCAAAGTTTTCAACTTCTTTGCCTTTGGTTTGAATTTCCTCCTGTAGCTCGGAGTAGTTTGATCATCTGAAGCCTTCTTCTCTCAACTCATCAAAGTCATTCTCCATCCAGTTTTGTTCCATTGCTGGTGAGGAACTGCGTTCCTTTGGAGGAGGAGAGGTGCTCTGCTTTTTAGAGTTTCCAGTTTTTCTGCTCTGTTTTTTCCCCATCTTTGTGGTTTTATCTACTTTTGGTCTTTGATGATGGTGTTGTACAGATGGGTTTTTGGTGTGGATGTCCTTTCTGTTTCTTAGTTTTCCTTCTCACAGATAGGACCCTCAGCTGCAGGTCTGTTGGAGTTTGCTAGAGGTGCACTGCAGACGCTGTTTGCCTGGGTATCAGCAGCGGTGTCTACAGAACCGTGGATTTTCGTGATCTGCGAATGCTGCTGTCTGATCTTTCCTCTGGAAGTTTTGTCTCAGAGGAGTACCCAGCCGTGTGAGGTGTCAGTCTTCCCCTACTGGGGGGTGCCTCCCAGTTAGGCTGCTCAGGGGTCAGGGGTCAGGCGTCAGGGACCCACTTGAGGAGGCAGTCTGCCTGTTCTCAGATCTCCAGCTGCATGCTGGGAGAACCACTGCTCTCTTCAAAGCTGTCAGACAGGGACATTTAAGTCTGCAGAGGTTACTGCTGTCTTTTTGTTTGTCTGTGCCCTGCCCCCAGAGGTGGAGCCTACAGAGGCAGGCAGGCCTCCTTGAGCTGTTGTGGGCTCCACCCAGTTTGAGCTTCCTGGCTGCTTTGTTTACCTAAGCCAGCCTGGGCAATGGCAGGCGCCCCTCCCCCAGCCTCGCTGCTGCCTTGCAGTTTGATTTCAGGCTGCTGTGCTAGCAATCAGCGAGACTCCGTGGGCGTAGGACCCTCCAAACCAGGTGTGGGATATAATCTCCTCGTGCGCTGTTTCCTAAGCCCGTCAGAAAAGTGCAGTATTCGGGTGGGAGTGACCCGATTTTCCAGGTGCCGTCTGTCACCCCTTTCCTTGACCAGGAAAGGGAACTCCCTGACCCCTTGCACTTCCCGAGTGAGGCAATGCCTCGCCCTGCTTTGGCTGGTGCACGGTGCACTGCACCCACTGTCCTGTGCCCACGGTCTGGCACTCCCTAGTGAGATGAACCCGGTTTCTCAGATGGAAATGCAGAAATCACGCGTCTTCTGCAATGCTCACGCTGGGAGCTGTAGACCAGAGCTGTTCCTATTCGGCCATCTTGGCTCCTCCAATTTGTCTACCACACTGTTTTGATTATTGTAGCTTAGTAGTGAGTTTTAAAATCAGAAAGCATGAGGCCTCCGACTTTGTTCTTTTTCAAGATTGTTTTGGCTATTTATGGTCCCTTGAGAGTTCATATAAATTTTAGGATAAACTTTTCTATTTCTGCAAAAAAAGTCTTTGAGATTTTGATAGGGATTGCATTAAATCTGTGAAATGCTTTGGGTAGTATTGACACTTGAAAAATATTTAGTTTTTCAACTCTTGATCATGAGATGTCATTCAACTTATTTGTGGTATATTTAATTATGTTCAGCAGCATTTTGTAATTTTCAATGTGTAAGTTTTTCGTCACTTCTTTGGTTAAGTTTATTCTTAAGTATTTTGTTCTTTATGATGCCATTGTAAATCAAATTGCTTCCTTAATTTCTTTTTTGGAGTTTCTATTGTTAGTGTATGAAAACAAATAATTTTGTGAGTAACTTTGTAGAATTATTTTATTTATTTTTAACAGTTGTGTGGGTATGAACAGAGATAACTACTTAATCCTTTCCAAATTTGATGCCTGTTATTTCTTATTTCCTTTGCCTAATTGCCCTGGTAGTACTACATTGAATAGAAGTGGTAAAAGCAGGCATTTATTTTGTTCTCTTTGTTTCACCTTTCCCACCATTACAAAGTCTTGTGATGTATGACTTGATATGACTGGAAATATCCTGTCATTTAACAAACCTAGTGCTTTACTAAGTGTCTTGGTTCTAGGTCCATAGTTTTGTGGGTCTCAGATAAATATGGGATAATCTTATCTATCTTGTTGATACACTAAAAAAGTGAGACTAATAAGAGATGTGAGATTGGAGTGATTTAGACTTTTTCAAGGATCTAACTCATTGTAGCAAGTTCTGAGATTTAACTCCTATAACAAATTCTTATAAATTGCTAAATTTATAAGAAAATGTGTTTAACTTTGGATTTTTATTTCACTGAAAACCTGTTAATTAGCATATTGAATATTGTCTATTTTTCTGGACTAATTTAAATGCCTTCTATTGAATTTGGGCCATGCTCCTATGAGATATTCACTGTGAAGCCTGTTAATAAACTCATTTGGACAATATATCTAGGTATAATTTTAGCTGCAAAATAGAAAAGGACATGAATTATTGTTCTGGGGTACATAGGTCCTTGGAGTAGACTTAATTTTTGGCTCTAAATTTGTTTTAGAGATTTTTTAAGACAACATTTGAACTGCACAACTCACAGGGCCAAGAAGATACAAGGGGTCCTGATAGTTATGGGGTGGGGACAGTTACACAAAGACAGAAGTCCCTGGAACTGGGCAGAGGGCTGCCATTCCTCTTATTATCTGTAAATCCTGGAGTATCTAGGGCAGGGAATGCTTCTGAGTCTCTTAGCATTCTTTTATCTCTTTCTATAGACAGGAGACAACTTCCTCTCCACAATCATTTCCCTTTTTCATCCTTTTCCTGGCTTCTGTTATGGAAGGGGGAATTGAAGTCATTCAGGTGACAATCACAGGTATAGATGTTTATCTGGCTTTCTTGGTTTATATTATGCTTTTTAGTTTGTCTTAACTATTTTATGGTGTGTGTTGGTCTCTTGGAGATGCTCTATTTTGCTTAGTTCCCCTAATAACTAATGAATGACAATCCAGGAATATAAAATATGCTGCAGGTTAACACGCACTGGCTATCTTGCCCATAGGAGACATTGCTAACCACATAAATCATTTCTCTCAGCTCAGACTTGACATGGTTTGGAGTGTTCACCTTAGAGGAACTCTAAGTATCAGCCACCATTTGAATTGGAATCAGCCATAGGGAGAAAACTTATTGCTGCTCAAATATGAAGTGTATCATTAGAAATAATCTTTAAATACAAAAAATTAGCCAGGCATGGTGGCATACACCTGTAGTCCTAGCTACTCAGGAGGCTAAGCTAGGAGAATCACCTGAGCCTGGGAAGTTAAAACTGCAGTGAGCAGAGATTGTGCCACTGAAGTTTAGCCTGGGTGACATAGTGAGACCCTGTCTCAAAAAAAGAGAAATATTTCCTGAATACGTGCATATAAACTATATTTAGAAAGATAAGAAAAAATCTAATAATATAGCTTTTCCAGGGAAGGAAATTGAGACCTGAGACAGGAATGGGAGAGAGATGTTTTACTACGTACTTCTTTCTACCTGAATTTTGAACCATGGTGATTGCTTTAGTTACTCAGAATTAAATAGAATACAATGTGAAAATATTGAAAATATTCTCTTCTCATTCTGATCCATCTTATTCCTTTTACTTGACTTATTACGTTGGCTAGGATTTCCAGCATAAAGCTATTCCAGAGTAATGGTGAAAATAGACATCTTTGTCTTGCATGATGCTGAAAATATTCCCTAAGGCTTCTATTTAATATTTTTAAATAGAGTCTTACTTTGATAAATTCTCTATTGCCTATAATGGCTTCTGTTTGAAAATTTCCAAATGCTTTATTATTGTAAAAGTAAATTGAATAAGTCAAATAAAGTGCTGGCAGTCATTTCCTCCAACAACTTTCTTTGGGAAAAATACATTAATAGTTCTGGTTTGTTAACTTAATTAATCTTGGATAATGAGAATAAAAAGATTATTTAGTATTAAACAATTAAACACATAAGAGAACAAGTTAATGACCTTTTTAGCTGCAGTTTTGGTAAGTTTTCATATTAAGCCAGTTTCATTGCCTCTTCAAGGTAAGCACTACCATCCTAGCATCTTGGTTATGGCTTATCCATCTCTGGAAGATGTATTTGTAGGATCATGCTCTTTCTGAAGGGCCTAGGTGGGAGAAGCGAGAGGCATGACTGGGGTATTTTGGTCTCTACCGTGTTTCACCAAGGAGCTTTTGTAACAGAGCACTGACTGTGAAGTGCTTCTCCAATGCTGAAAAAAGTATCACTTTGTTTTTCACTGGCGATTACTGTTTGTGGGTAGCTTCCCCAAGGCTTCTGAAGAGAGGGAGACATGAGGGTTGGATTTGGGTATCAACACTCATCACAAATCCTTACCAGTTAAGCCCTACTTTATCAAGAAAATAAACTGTAGAAAATAACTTTTTTAATACTTTCATTAAGGTCGTAAATGTTAAGGCCTAGAGAATTAAAAAAACTGAAGAATGCAGGCTTCTGGGGAACAGTATTTGGAAAATTATAATGCTTTTCTTTGGGTTCCTGAAGACTTGAGTATCATTAGAAAAAAAGAAATACGTGAAAAAGAAAAGTATAGGGATTTGTGGAACTATTTTGCAGGAAATATTGGTGTCTGTGAACTGAGAGAGAGAGAGCCTACATTTCTTCAATAAGCACTGGGTTACTAGGAAAAATGAAAAGAAAAATTTTAATATTATACAAAGATGTTATGAGTACAAAAGGAAAAAATTAGAAATTAAGAAAATCTGGAACATAGCATATTATTGCAAATCTTATATGATACATATCTGAATTCCTCTCTGCAAGAAAGAGGAAGTGTATATGAGAGATAGTTCCATTCCTGGGTCTCATCTTAGAGAGATATGGAAAAATTCAATATTACAATTAACCTCTTGATTATTACTTTCTGCTAATTAAGGTTTTAAAAAAGTTTAATAAAAATTAAACTTTTTATTTTGAGATAATATTAGGTTCATATAGCTATGAAGAATAATACAGATGATCTTTTGTACCCTTTACCCAGTTTCTACGAGTAATAACATCTTGCAAAACTATAGTCCAATTTCATGGCCAGGATATTGACATTGATATAGTCAATATTCAGAACACTCCATCATTAAAAGGATCCTTCATGTTGCCCTTCTGTGGTCATCCCCACTTTCCTCTTACCTCACCTCTCCTTAACCCATAGCAACCAATAAATTGTTCTCCATTTTATAATTTTGTGAGGTATTTCATATACAAAATAGTATGATTTTGTATATGTCTGTATATATGTACACATACACACACAAAATTTACTGTGGTATGTAAACATTTGGAATTGGCTCTTTTTTTCACTCAGCATAATTAAATTTTCTGGTAATTTTCCAGTTTGTTGCATATTTTAATAGCTTGCTCCTTTTTATTAGTGAGTAGTATTTCATAGTATGAATATACCACAGTTTATTTAACCAGTCATCTGTTGAAGAACATCAGGGATGATATTTATAGTTTTGAGCTATTACAAAGAAAGCTGCTATAAACATTCACATAGAAGTATTTGTGTGAACATAGGTTTTCGTTTTTCTAGTATAAATGCCCAAGAGTGCATTTACTGGGTTGCAAGGTAGTTGCATGTTTAATTTTATAAGATCGCCAAGATTTTTTTTTCCTAGAGTGGCTATAACTTCTTCTATTCCCACCATAAATGTATGAGTGATTGTTTCTCCACATCCTTGCTGGCATTTGGTGTTGTCATTATTATTATTATTATTATTATTACTGAAATGGAGTTTCTCATCACCCAGGCTGGAGTGCAATGGCGTGATCTTGGCTCACTGCCTCCTGGGTTCAAGCAATTCTCCTGTCTCAGCCTCCCAAGTAGTGGGATTACAGGTGCCCACCACCACACCTAGCTAATTTTCATATCCTTAGTAGAGACAGGGTTTCACCATGTTGGCCAGGGTGGTCTCAAACTTCTGATCTCAAACAATCCTCCTGCCTCAGCCTCCCAAAATGCTGGGATTACAGGAGTGAGCCACCACTCGCAGCCATTATTTTTTATTTCAGTCATTTTGAGAGGTATGTAGTAATATTTATTTGGTTTTTATTTTAATTTCCTTAATGATTAATAATGTTGGACATTTATTTATGTACTTTTTTGCATCTGTATATCGTTTTCAGTGAAATATCTCAATATTTTTTGCTCATGTTCTAATTGGATTTTTTTTACTGTTGAGTTTTGAGAGTTATTTACATACTCCAGATGTGAGTCTTTGTCAGTTATATGTTGTGTAAATATTTCTCCCCACTCTGTAGCTTAATTTATAATCATCTTAATATAATTTCACAGAACAAATTTTTAAAACTTTAATAAAGTGCAGTTTATCAATTTAATAAAGTTTATCAGTTTAAAAAAGTGTAGATTTTAATTTTATAAATCACACTTTGGATTTCAAGTTGAAGAATGCTTTAGGTAGATCTAGATCTCCAAAATGTTCTCTTTTCTTTTTCTAAAAGTTTTGTAGTTTTAGGTTTTAAGTTTAAATCTGTGATTAATTTTGAGCTAATTTTTTTTTTAGGTGTGAGATTTAAGTCAAGCTTTGTATTGCCTATGCTGATCCATTTTGTCCAACACCAGTGGACGAAGCAATAAAATTCCCTTTGCACTTTTTTCAAGAACATTTAGGCGTGTGTGTGTGTGTGTGTGTGTGTGTGTGTGTGTGTTTACGAGTTTTCTATCCTTTTCTATTGATTTATGTGGCCATGCCTCTGCCAGTTTCATATAGTCTTGACTGCCATAGTTGTACAATAAGTCTTGAAATTGGACAGACTGATTACCTTTAATTTATTATTCTTTTCACAATTATTTTAACTGTTGTAGTTCCTGATCCTTTCCATATAAATTTTAGAAGAAGTTTGTGTGTATATAGAAAAATCATTTTGTAAGTTTGATAGGGAGTTCGTCAAACCTACCTATCAATTTCAGGAAGAACTGACATCTATACTGCGTGGTGTTCCAATACATGGACCCAGTATGTCTCTTTATTTATTTAGACATTTGGTGATCTTGTTTTCAAATCAGTGCTTTGTAGTTTTAAGCATGTAAGTCCTGGAGATGTCTTGTTAGATTTACATCTAAATATTTCATATTTTTAAGAAATTGTAAATGGTATCAAATTTGTAATTTCAATGATAACATGTTTCTTGATGGTATATAAAAATACAATTGATTTTTATATGCTTATTTTATATCCCATGACCTTAGTGAACTCACTTATTATTTCTATTTTTTTTGGTAGAATCCTTGAGATTTTCTATGTATGTAATAATGTCATCTGCTAACAGAAATAGTTTCATTTCTTCCTTTCTAACTTGTACCTCTTTTATTTCTTTTTATTTTACTATTACACTCACTAGAAATTCAAGCATTAGGTTGACTAACAGTGGTGAAAGCAGGTATTCTTGACTTTTTCTTAGGCTTAGGGAGGAAACATTCAGTCTCTCACCATTAAGTATAATGATAGGACAGCTTTTGTGTAGATCTTCTTTATGAAATTGAGGTGGTTCCCCTGTATCCCTATTTTTTTGAGAGATTTTATCATGAATGGGTGTTAAATTTTGTCAGATGCTTTTTTCTGCATTGATTGATGTGTTTTTTTTTTCTTCTTTAGCCTGTTAATATGGTGGATTAAATTTATTGATATTGGCATATTGAACCACCTTTGCGTTCTTAAAATAAATCCCACTTAGTCTTTATATATATTTCACTGAATTCTGATTTGTTAAAGATATTTACTTCTACATTTGTGAGAGTTATTGATCTGTAGTTTTGTATTTATTTATTTATTTATATTGTCCTTGTCTGGTTGTGATATTAGAATAATGTTAGCTTCATAAAATCAATTGGAAAGTCTTCTCTTCTCTCTATTTTTTGGCAAAGTTTGTACAGAATTGGTGTTAATTTTTCCTTAAACATTTGGTTGAATTCTCCAATGAAACTATCTGATCTTGGAGATTTTTGGGGGGAGAGTTTTAGTTACAAATTCAGTTTTCATAATTGCTATAGGTTATCAAATTATCTATTTTATATTAGGTGAGTTGTATTAGCTTGATTTTTCAAGGAATTGGTTCATTTTTCTAAGTTGTCAAAGTAAAATATGCAGAGGTTGTGTTGGGGTGCTTCATCGCAGAAGTCTAGGCTCCCCACTTAGTCTTTGCTGGCAAAGGTGGGAGCGTGCCGCAGATTCTTCTTTGGAGTTTTTTGGGGTAGAAGAGTTATTGTTGAAAAGGTTTCTGCCTGTCTGTGCTGTTTCTTCCTTTGTGCTTTAGGTAGAGAAAGTAGGGTTTCTTTTTTTCTCATTGCTTGTTGGTGTTTCTGGGCTCCAAGTGTAAGCTATAGGAGACAAAAGAAAACAAAACACACAGCGAGAACCACCATGTTGGTCTTTGGATCCTGAGGTCCCGAAGTCTGCATTCTTTTTTTTTTTTACAGATGGAGTCTTGCTCTGTTACCCAGGCTGGAGCGCCATGGCGGGATCTTTGCTCACTACAACCTTTGCCTCCCAGGTTCAAGCAATTCTCCTGCCTCAGCCTCCCGAGTAGCTGGGATTACAGGCACTTGCCGCCACGCCCGGCTAATTTTTGTATTTTTAGTAGAGACAGGGTTTCAACATGTTGGCCAGGCTGGTCTCGAACTCCTGACCTCAAGTTATCTGCCCACCTCAGCCTCCCAAAGCGCTAGGATTACAGGTGTGAGCCACTAGGATTACAGGTGCATTCAGCCAGTCTGCATTCTTTCCATCCTTCAGAGTCTTCTTATGTTGTGTTATATCCATATAATATCCAGGGTTTTTAGCTGTACTAATGGGAGAATAGGGAAAAGTATACTTACTTTTTCTTCCCACCAGCACAAGTCCATGATACATTTTAAAATAAAAAAATAACATTAGGGAACCTTATCTATGTTGTGAGACTATTTTTGTGTAATAAAAACAGAAAAAAATAGCATATTATATATGGAACATACATCAGTTATGCTGTATAAAATGTAAATTTATACTATGCAAGTTAAACATATTAATATCCAATTATTACACAATTGTTCTTTCGAGGTAGCGGTGAGGTAAAGTTGTGACATACTTTGAGTTTCTGCTTTGATACTTCTATATTGTAATGTTTTTCTTATGAGCTGTCTTTCCTGCCTCCTTCCTTCTTTTCTTTTTATTCCCCAAGTTAATTAAATATTAATTGGAAAATTTTATACCAAATGAGACTTTTTTGCCTTTGCTACAAAATGTAAAGATTAACAACTGTAGCCATGTCATTCTGATTGTCTTCTTCCCCTGTAGGAAAAACATTTTTCAATTAGCCTTTCACAGTCCTTTACACGGACTTGCTCTCATAAATTGAAAAATTTCAATTTTGTCTAGTTTTCTGCACTCTTCAATCACAGCATCCAGTTTCTCATTTCCAACTATTTTCTTAGCAACCTGAAAGATCTTTTAAATTGTGTCCCAATAATCAGAGCAATTTTGGTGTTTTTCTTAGATGTAAGGTTTAAAGGTAGCATATAATTGTGTCTCTATGGACAAAATATATATAGTCTGTTTAAAAGTTCTTTCAACTTGAAAATTAATGTAATTCTTACAACTTCTTCAGCATTACTGGGGCATGGGGCCATGATTGATAATCAGACAGATCTGACCTTGACCACCAGCTGTGTTGTTAGATCTCCACACAGTTTCCTTCTGGATATTAGTTATTTGTTAATAAAGACCCTCAGTTCTTTTGCATCAAATGCAACCGGAGTTTGTTCATTGCTTTTACTAGTAATGTTTCTCTTAATTCTAGATATTTCATAGATCCTAGGAGCTCACAAACTGTGGAACAACTTTTGCTTTCTGGTCTATTTCAATTTGTTTGTTTAGGCCATCATTATTGTGGATATTACCGGGTATGTATTTGCAAAAGATGAAGAAAGAAGAAAACATGAAATTCATTATTACATATACAAAA
Source organism: Pongo pygmaeus (assembly GCF_028885625.2). Classification (NCBI taxonomy): domain Eukaryota; kingdom Metazoa; phylum Chordata; class Mammalia; order Primates; family Hominidae; genus Pongo; species Pongo pygmaeus. Next base: position 58,815,296 of record NC_072381.2, read on the forward strand.
ATTAAGAAGAAGAAAACCCTGCTTACCTGTTTTTAATGGGAGATTAGTAATCTTCTCACAATAAACATTTTTACATGCCCAGGTAAGACTATAACCATATTCTAAAGATGCTGTAAAAGGAAATGCAAGCAAAGGTGATAGGGAATCCATTGACACATAACCAAGTCATAAGCTAAGCTATTACCTGCACTATTCCCTAGAGGCCTTTTTTTCTCCCATTACAGTGAGTTTGAGGAGATGGTGACAGAGTAGAGGATGTTGTTATAGCACCTTCCAGGACTCTGTTTAATGATCTGGATGTAGCTTTGGTAAATGTCTAAACATATGTAAGCAGAATAATACCACAGATGATTCTGCCTGGAACATACACACATTTTAGAATCAAACTAGTCTAGTTTTTACCTTCAATGGAGAGAGTGGTGGTGATATTTTCCTCAGAAAGAAGTTTACTTGTTGCTTGGGTAACTTGGAGTTGGCCTTGCCGGTGGCAAAATAGTATCACCAGGAAAAGTGCTCATCTTTCTCCTGTCAATATTTGGTTATCCCTCTGGACTTTTCTCAGTTCCACTGATACCTCAGTGGGCTGCTGCCTCTACCTGCATAGTCTTCCTCTGGTACTGGAACCACTCTATATAAATTGTTGATGAATAAGTATCCTGCTTGTAGAAACTCAGGCACCAACTGGAAGACCCAGAGGCTGTGGGTCAACTCCACCTGCATCTATGACAGCACAGCTCTATAAACAATGTTTGTATGTTTTTATTCAGAAAACAAAGATATTTCTAATTTAAAAAAATTTTTAAAAACTTAAAGAATGCTGCCTTTTAAAAAATATTTATTTATTGGCATGAGTTAAGAATTACCCAAATTTCTTTTACATACCTATAAAAATGATATAGTTTTTTTTCTTTAAGTTACTGATTTACTGTGTAATATTTATGAATTGTTAAATATTGCATCGGGGTTGGATTCCCAATTTGATTTATTACTTTCCTATTATATTGCTTAATTTAGAGTAGTTTATTTAGATTGTCATATCTATAGCTAACTACAATCAATTCACTTCTAATTTTGTAAAAACTTCAGCAGCTCTAAGGATTGAGTTAGCCATTGCCTTGTAATTATGACGGGTAACTATCTTTTTGATCCTTGACTTGGAATGAACAGTTGACACTGAAATTGCTAAAGAATAATGTGGAAAATCCCTCTCACACTGTTCACCTTCATTGCTGTGGATAATCTTTAACAACTTTATTTTCTTAGTTGCTCTGTTCAGGTTTTTTACCTCTTACTATGTTAATTTTGATGTTAGTTTTGCTGTTATTCTAGTACTTGTTGGTCTGTTTTATAGAAGATGATCCCTTTCGTTGCCATTTCTGAATTTATCACAAAACTGTGAGAGAAATCCATTATAATTTAATCATTTTATCCATTATGATGTATGATATACCCTTTGTAATGGTGATATCTTATTTTGATTAAACTTAATTATATATTTTTTTATTTTGACTTCATAAGAACCATATTTTGGATTATTCATTACTTTTACTAACTAACTTTTAGCCCCGTATTTTTTTCTGAATTTTGAAATTTATTTTGAAATAAATAATTTCCTTCTCTCAAATATTCTTTGGATTGATATTCTCATTTTCTGAAATCATAGCTAATTTGTATTTCAGACAATAAGGTTTTAATGAGCATTCTCCATTGTGGAATTTCGTATATTTGTTTAAAAAGTGTTCACTTCACCTCGAAATCTGAATTTGATTAAGAGACGAGTGGACAGAAATAGTGTGGCTGAACCTGCCATGCTCCTTATAATGCAGGAGATTCTAGTGGACCCCTGCTGGCTGGTCATTGCTGCATGGTTACAATGTGACCAGACATGTGTGATGAGTGGTTACTAAATAGAACCCCAAGACAGTACAGCAAGAGGATACCAGAAGTTACATAGCCAGAAGCTACCAGAACTTCATCCTAGCCCAGGGAGATGGCTTAGCAAAAAAGTTGCAGGTGATAGGATCACTCACCCTGGGGTTCTTACATTCTGGCAGGACTTTGTCCTGGAAAGGCAGGACACCTGAATAGCCACTACCTGAGTACCTCTCCTGTGAGGAAACCGAGGTGACCCGGGAAACCATGGTTCTTTGCTTTCCCATCCTGATGCATTTTGTTGTCCTTTGCTACAATGGATTTTTGAACTGATTACAGTAAAATTTAACTAGTGGTGGTACATTTATGCCACAGAGTGATCGTGTGCACCACGTTTTAAGCCTAGTTCTCTCAAGACAATTTCAAATCAGTTATTCAGTGAAGAGTGTTAAAGTATAATTTTCAGATACGCAAAATCATGACTCTCAGGCAAACATAAAATGAGCACATGTCAAAGACTTTAAAACTTATTAACTAGTGAGGGAACCAGCAAGATGTGGCTAGTTCAGAGAAAATTTAAAAACTAGGAGTGTTTATAGGCAATTTAACAAAGAAGTGTTAAAAATTGTTACTCTTAAATAAACTGTTTACTGTCCAGTAGACTATAAATTTTGGGGATAATCTATTCCTTTGGATGAAAATTATTTGCATCTCTTCTGGGCAAAAATACATGTTTACAAATAACTTCATTGAATCTGTAATTTTTAACGACTATTAAACTATGAGATGAACTAACTATATTCTCCTGTACAATCTTTGAATAATCTTCACTTCTATAAGATATTGAAAGGATATGACACCAGCATTTTTATTTTCAAGTTTCAGATTTTTTTTGTTCCCCATACAATGGACAGCCCATGGTAGAGCCTCTGATGATTAAATCTTATCATTTCTAGCATTAGAAACTGATGGAAGTTAAAAGCATATTTCCTTTAAAAGCCTGAAAAATCACTTAAATCCATTTGGTGAGAAACATTCTTTTCCAATTTTTACCAAGTCATGTGGAAAATTATTTAGACAACTAAGCAAAAAAGGGCCTGAGGAGAAACAGATAAATCAATTTTTCCTGGGGGTAGGGGAAAGGAGAATTTTGATGCCACCGTGACCTAAAGATTTAGAGACATACTGAGATGAACCAGGCAACAAGGAGTAAGTGTATTAGCTTTACTAATCTTTAGAGCAGTTCTCAAACTTGAGCTTATAATGAAAGTCACATGGAGGCTTGTTAGAGCACAGCTTCTAGTGTCCACCCCCGGCAGTTGTTGTCAAAATGTGGCCCCCCAGCCCAGCAGAATCAGCCTCACCTGGGAACACTTTAGGAATGCAAATTCTTGGGCTCCACCATATATCAAGAATGCTGGGATTGAGGCTGACCAATATGTTTTACAAGCCCTCAGGATAATTCTGATGCACATTCGAGTTTGAGAACTTTGCTCTTGGCGTAAGCCAGGAGTCACTGCAGACTGAGAACAATCAGGGATAATTAAGAAAACCCACGTGGTAATGCCAGGCAAAGTGCTAAGCACTTTCCAGGCTCCACATCAGTTAACTTCTAATAAAAAGCTGATTAGAAAGATATTATCATCTATATTGATTCATGAATAAATTGAGTCTCAAAGAGGTTAAATCATCAGCACAAGGCTTCAGTGATATAACCAGTATCAGGTCAGATGGGCCCCCAAAATCTGTTTCTAATCACTGCTCTATAGTTCCATATAGGCAATGGAACGTTTCTTTCAGATTTGCTCCAACACACATTACATTTAAATATAACATTTTTTTTCCGCATCTGGCTTAATGCCTCTCTTTCTAATACTATTCATGACATATTTCTTGAGGATTTCAGCATCCACCCATAGGACCTCTATAATGTATTCAACTTTTAGTTCTTTAACCTGCTCTCCTTAATATTTTCTCTTTTAGCCCATATCAGCCGCCAACTCATGTGCTCATGCTCTGAAATTTAGCATTACCAGGAATTATACCCACTCTACAATCTCAGTTCCATGTACACTAAAATCTGATCATCATCTTCTGCTTTTCCAGCTCACTCCTTCTAGTACACCAGCTCCAGAAATTTGATCTCATGGGAGCCTATAGACTTATTATCCTGCTGACTTGTCACTGTCACAGGAAAGTCCTTTCTTTCCCAGCCAACAGCCCAGATTTCATCATATTCATCAATTTTTTGCCATACACCTGCGCTCTCTTGTCTTCCTCTCTGTCCATCATCTTTATCTAGTTAAACTCAACCATGGTTAAATATAGGCCACAGTCCACTCTATACCTACATACATGCCACTGAAACTGGTGAGAAAATATGAGCATGTTGACTGGTCTCACACTAAAGTCATGACCTCTAACCTCTGTGTTGCCAAACTGTCATGCTTCTTTTCCACAGTCCAGTGATTGCCAAACTTCTCTGCACATTAATGTCAACTGTGGAGCTTCAAAAATTGCTCATGCCTGTGTTTCACTCCTGGTGATTGTGATTTAATTGGTCTGGGATACAGCCTGGGCAAGAATTTTTAAAAGACTCCTATGACTTAGTTCATTTACACTTCAACTCTCCTAGATACTTTTTCACATCTTTTCTTTCCTAAAACCTCCAACTCCTTTTTAATTATCCTTCCTCTGAGCTTGCTTCATTTTCACTGAGAAAATAAACCAACAGAACAGAACTTCTGTGTGTTCCATCCACTGCTTGTGCAATCCTATACTTCTCTGTACCCACTGATTTTGCCTCTCAGGCTGGTATTATGGATTCACTGCCCATGTCCCTATTTAAGGTCAATATATCTCTTGAGCACTAGATCCCATCACCTCTTCCTCTTCCCTACTCAAAGGCATCATTTCAGCAGTGTGCCTACTTTTTCCAAAATCATCTTTCTCATTTCTTTATAGCATTTATATCAGTAAATATGTTATATCTACAAATATACATATCTATTGGTTGTCTCTGCCTACTAGAAATTAAAGACAAAAGCTCTATTTTTTTAGTTTACTATGCTCCTTCAATGTTGAGAATTGAGCCTTGCAAATAGTGGACATTAAAAAAATTTGTTGAATGAACAAATTTGCATCACTATTTGTTGTGCTGGTTATTTGCTGTTTGGCCTAAAATCGATCTGTGTCCTTCTTTGCCTTGCTCTATGCCCAAAGAGGCTGGCTTCCAAAGACTGCTTTGTGTGGATTTGCTGGTCTGTTGGCCTCCTGTTAGGTTCAGCCAAAGTTAGGCAAGAAATCTGGGGGGCAGGAGCAGAGGTCAGGACATGCTCTCCCAGTTGCAATCTGCAGTAGCTATGTCTTTCCCTGCTCCCTGCAACCACCACAACACTCCTTTTCTAGCTGTGCCACTCACTGGGCTCTCGTCAGGTGATATTTTCCCCTTCTGCTTCAGCTTTAGGGATGTCCATGGCTCCCACGTTGCTTGCCCTCAGGTGCGTCCACAACCTTTGCTGGCTTCTTTACTGCTGCTCTCACCTCTAGCACTAATCTCTTCATTAAAGTCTCTTTGTATGAACCATCTGAAGGGAATTAACTCTTTACTAAGCCTTGGATAGATGAAGTTGATTTAATAATCAGCTATACTCTTATTTTAAAAAATATAATTACCAACCTGGATGAATCTTCAGGGGATTATTTTGGGTTAAAACTAAAAATAGAACTACTATATAATTCAGTAATCTAACTTTTGGGTATATATCCAAAGGAATTGAAATTAGGGTCTCCAAGAGACAGTTGCACTCTCACATTCATTGCAGTACTAGTCACAATAGGCAAGATATGGAATTAACCTAAGTGTTCATCTGCAGATGAATGGATAAATGCCTGCAAAAGGCAGACATTCTTTTTCATTTAATTAGCTTTAAAAATAGTTTTATTTACATATCATGGATATATATACCATATATCCATGTGGTATCCCTATCACATATATATTCCATTGTGTGCACATATCACACAGCTTTACAAAAGAAGAAAATTCTGCTATTTGCAACAACATGGATGAACCTAGAAGACATTATGCTAAGTGAAATAAGCCAAACACAGAAGAACAAATACTATGTGATCCCACTCGTATGAGGAACGTAAAATAGTCAAACTCAGAGAAGCAGAGTTAATAGTGGTTTCCAGGGATTCAGGGGAGGGGGCAATGGGGGAGCGATTAGTTGAAGGATAAAAACTTTCAATTATGTGATACAAATAAGACTTAGAGGTCTACTGCATAGCATAATTTCTATAGTTAGCAATAGTGTGTCACATACTTAAAAATTTTCTAAGGGAATATATTTTATATTAAGTATTATCACACATAAAAACAATAACAATAATAAATACAGTGGGAGGAAACTTCTAGAGGTGATGGATATGTTAATGACAAAGATCCTGGTGACGCTTTCATCATTGCATACTTACCTCCTAACTCATCAAGTTGTATATATATTATATATGCAGCTATGTGTATGTCAATCATACCTCAATAAAGTGGTGAAAAGCATGAATCTCCAAAGATTACATACTATATGATTTCATTTATATAATATTTCCAAAATGAAAAAATTAAGGGAATGGAAAACAGATTAGTGATTTCCAGGAGTTAGGAATTACACCACCATTACTCTCATTTTTTAAAAGGAGGAAAATAAGGCTCAGGGTGGCTGAATGACTTGCATAGTTTTGTCCGGTTGGTAAATGATAAAATCCGGATTTTCATTTGTGCCTCTTTTGCTCCAAAGCTCAATTACAGCATATTAAACTAGCTCCACAAACAGACCAGGCAAAGGGCAGTCTTTCTTTTTTTTTTTTTTTTTTGGTTTAATTAGCTTTAAAAATAAAAATCATGTATCTATTTATACATGGAGATCTACTGATAATATACACGCATTTCCACAGCTTCTTCATTTTGAGCCTTTCCTCTTAAGGAAAGACTGGCACAGTTCTTGATGATACAGAGAAGCCCAGCTGTTTAAATATTTAGGTAACCGTATTGTAAAATGTACGCCTAGCCAAGAAGCCTTTTTTGCATGGAGACATAATTAAACAGGCAGATGAGCCCATGAAATATGTAAGGCTCCTTACAAATTCTCAAAGGAATCCTTTATAAACCAATAAGAAGATGTTAGGAGAAACGCCATCCTCCGTGTGAGACAGAAAGGTCTGGGAGGATTTGAATGCTCGCAGAAAGAGCCACTGCGGTCACATTAGCAGGAGTCTGAGTACACATGGAGACCCAGAAGAACAACCCTCAGAGAGTTGACATCTCTGTAGTCCCGTAAAGGAGTCTCCAGCCTCTATACTCCAGTGGTCTGTTCTCATTTAGATTGCAAATCACTTTGCATGGGTTCCAGGGAATGCATTGAATGAACTCATGTTCGAAAGTTAGTTTAAGATCTGACTGGTATGTCCTTTGTTTGGTCAAATGCTTCCAATGCCACTGGCTCTCTCCTGCGTGGTAATGAGGTCACATTAAGATTAATTACACACTTGATTTTTTGCTAAATGCTTTGCTATAGACTCTGGTTAGCTGCATTTAGTTGTAAAATAGATAATAAAAATTGCTTTAATAAAAGCAAAGCCTAGAATGCAGTAATAACAACAACAAAAATGAATCAGAATAATAATTTTGACTGCTATTATTAGACTCTTAAAATGTGCCTGGTACCATGCTATCTTCCTTTATACAAGTTGCATCTATGATCTTCACAACCTCCCTGGCAAAGGAAGCATTTTAATCCCAATTTTCCTATGAAGAAATTGAGGCTCAATGACAATATCAAATTTTATCTGAGCCTGTGCTCCTGGAAAACAGCAAAAACTAAGAAATCTTCCCACACTTTGTGTTTCAGCCTTATTGTGAAGTATCATCCTTCCTGATATGACTTAGGCCAGACTCAGATGACCGACCTTGTTTACTTATGAAAATGCCAGGCACGGGCTCTCGAAATTTCTATTCTTTGCCCCGTAAATGACTAGCTAAACTGTACCAACTGACAAGTGTAGACTAAAATACCTGTTACTATGACTTGAACAAACTTTATTCAATCTTTGTTTCTTTCCCAACATCCCTGAACTTTGATTTACCCTTAACCTGAGCCAGCATACAGCCCCACCTCCTGGCCCCTCCTGAGACTGCGCTACTCTGGGTAAAACCTCTCTGATTACCTGTCAGATCATGACAGCTGCCACCTCTATCCATTCATCTTGTTTCTTTCTATCTTTGTTTATTCCTCCGTATACAGGAAAAGCCCTTTTCTGCCTAACCTTTCAGGCACTTGCAGATCTCATAGTGGGAGCCTTCTCCCTACTGCAGTAGTTGCTGTCACCCAATTGCAATAATATGTCTCTCCCTAATTCAATAATCCTTTGGAATAAAATCCTTCCTTATTTATGACCTGATTTGTTTTATTTTCTGTAAGTGATAGAACAGTGATTTAACCATATGCTTGCCTGAATCAAGATATCATACACAACACTGCATAGCAATTAAAACTCTAGAAAGCCTATGCAGACTTCTCTCATCCCCCAGAACTAGTTTTTCCATGGCACTCTGTCAATACGTACATCACATCTTAGTTGCTTTCTATCTCCCCGACTGTACTGTGAGCTCCTCAATGGCAGGGTTTGCTTTTGAATCTATGTCAAGAATCTGTCAAAACAAGTGTTTTCTGAAAGAATATGTAGTAAATATTATTTAGAATTAAATGACTGCTATTGTAGAGAAGGGAAAAAAAACCCCACTTTTTTTCTACTTTTCTAAGTTTTGCAGCTATGAATTTGCAAATCAGACTGACAAAAGACAGATTAACAGGAAAAACAGAACATTAACACATGCGCACACCTACACAGGAGAAACTCAGTGATGAGTCCCTCAGAAGGGTGGCCAGAACCTGGACTGATGTATTAATAGCTTCTTAACTAAAAACAATGCATTTGCAGAGAAATGATAAGACAAAAGAAAATATTTTGGGATTCCAAAGGTGGCAAACTGTGGGAAGGTAATATATGGGGGGACAAATGGAGTAAGACTTGTTTGCAAAGGTCCATCTCAAGGCTGACTTTCATCTTCTTCATGGTCATAAAACTTCCCCAGGAGAGAGGATTGGTGGCTGCCTTCATATTTCAAAAGTTTATGCTTTCAATCAAATAAGAGAAGTCATGGGAAGGCTTTTTACTGCATCTATTGAATCTTAAATATTTTCAGCTCAAAATAATCCTGATGCCAAAGTAACAAGTTTGGGGGTGGCATATTTTAATCTCTTACACTATGCTGAGAATGTCTTTCTTTGATCCTCAGATTCTCATTCCTATAATAAGCCCCAGATTCCAGGTGGTCAGTCCTCATTGTTCTCACAGTGCTGTGTAAGTTAGCCCTCAAAAGTGCCCTCTGGATACTGGCAAATTTGACCACATCTTCTAGATAAAGAGGGGTGCGGAAGTATGCCAACATGCTGCTGTTCCTGCCAGCAAATCCAAGAGACTGTTGTCACTGTTGCTCTGGGCTGTCCAAAGAAATGTTTGTGATCATGCACCTGCCACTGGAGTTGGGAAATGCTGTGACCCACGTGCCATGCTCAAAGAACCAAGTTTGGTGATTCTTTTTCTTATAGTCAGAATACAGATCCCTGTGCTTACTTCTAGCTGGAGAATTCCTCAACTGACTGATTCATATTCAAATTGGCTCCAATGACCAATGCTATGGTACTTTACTGCCACTATAGTACTTTAGTGCCACTGACCAGGAGTGGCTTGGGATGGGCAAGGAGAACACAGAGTGTTGGTGCATCATAGCTGAAGACAATGGCAATATCTGTAGTCATCAGAAGTGCACGTAGCATGACATTCAACAGCTTGGAAAAACACAGATTGACCTGGGTATACACTAGTACAGAAAGCCTGGTCATCAGGCAGAACAAGAGGCTGAGAGGCCAGTGAGGACATTGAGGGCAACTGGGGACAAGTCACTGAAGCGGCATCATTTTCTGGGAGTGAATACTGAAGGATTGTTGTCTCACACCAAGGGAATCAATGATGTGGATGCACAGGTAGTGACTTTAAAAGCAGAGGCTTAATAGGCGAAAGAAAGAGAACAAAGAATAGCTCTCTCTGCAGAGAGAGGAGTTCCCAAGTGGGTCTTCCAGTTTCGTGGTGAAATGCATGGGGTTTTATAGACAAGCTTGAGGAAGTAATGTCTGATTTATATAGGGCCTGAGAGATTGGTTGGACCAGTTGTGACATTTGCATAGCATGTGAAGAAGCTGGCCATCCCACTGTAATCTTTTATTATGCATATGGGATCTCTACCTTTCCCAGGCCATGTTGTCTGTTCCTTACTGTACACGTGGTTGACAAAGAAAAGGGAAGATGGAGCCATCAGGTTAAACATTCTGGCCCCCAGGTAGCCTTCTATAGGCACAGCTGCCAGTTTTCATCCGTACAAGCTTCCAACTATGTCTGCAGCTTGATTTTTAAGGCTGCTCTTAAACCCCATCTCTACTAAAAATACAAAAATTAGCTGGGCGTGGTGGCATGTGCCTGTAATCCCAGCTACTCGGGAGGCTGAGGCAGGAGAATTGCTTTAACCCGGGAGGCGGAGGTTGCAGTGAGCTGAGATCACGCCATTGCACTCCAGCCTGGGCAACAAGAGCAAAACTCTGTCTCAAGAAAAAATAATAATAATAATAAAAAAGTAATTTGAGGGCTACTTTTCATTAAAAGTAAAACCTTACTGAGGACTTTCTTACACTCATTATCTGCCTAAATAATTTCTTTTTAACTCCTATAACATCACCTTTTGGGTTTCTTTGTTCCTTGGGGACATGTAAACCTTCTTCTACCTCTAAACACCTTATTAGGTAGGGCTGGTGGAGGGGGAATACATTTAAGAGAGAAGAAAGACCTAATAAAAACTTATGTAATTTGAATGTCATCCAAAAGACCAGCAGGATGGGTAAATAGTAGAAAAGAGCTTTATTGGTGATATCAGTTTTCAGGCTTGGAAGGGACAGTTTCCATTGTGTATCACAGGTACTTTCTCTTCAAAGAAGGGAAGGACAGTTTGGGTTTTATGGCTCACAAGTTGATATTATATATATTCAATTGTTTTGGGGGAAAAGCTGTACATATTTATGAGGGGAACCGAGCACATGCACAGTGGGTAAACATGCATGTAACATATATTCTATGTTTACTTTGGAGCAGGGTTTTAGCATTAAAATAGGGTGGAATCCTTTATGACACAAAGACCATTTGTGCACAGTCTCTATACGCTGCTGAAACTGGTTTAAAGTCTGCAATTGCTTATCAGAAAAGAATGTTTGTAAGGCTGGTCCTCTGTCCAGTTAGAATTGTAGTGACCTGGGTTGTAAGTCAGAGTTAGGATGGGTCTGATAACTCCTATTGTTAGGGAATTTAAAGCCCTAAGAATGTAGAAATTTGCCTTGCCAGCTGTGCCCTGAACCCTCGACCTATAGGAACCTTGTTTTCTCAACCTTAGGGTCCATCTTAGTTGATAAAGCGTTCTCTATTTTGGTCTTTCAGATCACGTGATTTTGAGTTTATCAAAAAGAGAATGTTCAAAACTTAAAGGAACCAAGACAATTTTAGTCACATTTCAAACTCCACCTTCAATCAGCTAGAAAGAGATCTTCAGCACAAGAAAATAAAGAAGCTCACACACGTAAAGAAGCTGTACACATCTGAATATCAGTCCAGAAATTCTGATATCATCACACCACAAATGAGTGAGTTCTCAGCAGGAGGATGTGTGCTAAAGAAATGTGCAGAGGTCAATAGTCAGCTAAAAAAGGAGAGAGAGATCATTCCAGGCAGATGGAAGAGTGACAGCAAGGTCCCTGAGAAAGGAGGGTGCAGGCCATATCTATGGAGTAGAAAAAAGACCAGTGTGGCCCAGAACACTGATGAGTGTGTGCCTGTGGGTGTGTGGGGTGGAGGCAGGGAGGAGAAAGAGGCAGGGAGATGCAAAAATGCGTCTCACAGAGCAGTTGTGGATAAGCTTACATTTATAGTTGTCTGTGCTCAGATATTTTATGTTTTCTCATTGCATTTTATTTAAAAACATGTATTTATACATTTAAATGGAGACAATTTCTAGTTTTCCAGATTTGTGAATTTTCAGCTGATTTGATATTTCAGCTGGCTTTTCCTGGAAATGTCCATAGCTTTTTAATTTTAACATTCATGCTGAACAAAGAAAATCAGGATATGTCTTCAGGGTCTCTCTAAAGTTTGAACTAGGGAAATGAACTACAGTTGCTGCATCCACTGCCCCTTAAGTGACTCCAAACGTGTCCAGAAAGAATTGAAATGAGTCTTGCTGAGGCACACAGAGGACGTAAGTGTGTCTGAGAGGTTGCTTTCCCTTTCTCCCCACATCCACCAGTGAGTGGGATAAAGTGCTGTCAAACAACTTGAAAAATATTTGTTTTTCACTTGCTGTCCCTTGGTGACCCTTGCAAATGCCAGGATGCTGGTAATTTTCTAATGTCCCACCATCTCTTGAATCACCAGTAATTGCTTCTGATATGTTTCTTTCTGTCCTACAAGTACTTTCTGAACCAGCTTCCTGCATTTCAGGTGTTGGTGCCACAAGCTTCCCAAGGAGCTTCTCCAAGATTGACCAAGTATTGTTGATGAAAAGTTGGTCAAGGATTCCCCACTCACTCTGTCTTTCCTACCTCTGCACACGGGCACACAAACACACTCTTATGTATGTGTGCTCACATGTATGCACTCAGACACACATGTACTCTTACACATGCACACATTACACATGCATGCGTGCATGCATGCATCCGTATTACATACACATGCATACACACATGCTTGCATATGTATACACATATACATGAACACACTGGTAGAACGACTGCCTTGAAAAGAGTTGTAAAGGTCAGGAACTCTTGTTCCTATGACTGGACACACCATAGGGGTCCTTTTAGCCAGGTTGCTTCAGGGAAGTCAGTGCCTCTTACCAAAAGTTGGCAATCGATTATGCCCAAACACAAGTAGCGGGGGAGAAATCCATGGAGACCAGCATAGAAAGGAGAGAGCTGAGGGATGGGAAGTAAAGGGCCAGCCTCCTGCCTATAGTGAGCTTGTCATGAATTAATGCTAGAAAGTCCAGCCATAGAAAGAAAGAGATGGTAACTTAAAGGGCCAGTCTGAAGGTGTTACAGAGAAAAATAGGCAAAAAGGAGTTAGCATGGAATAGGCAGCCACATAGACCTGAGGAAGCAGAGGAGCTGAGGTCTTAGGAAGGACCTAGGTAAGGTGTAAAGGACCTAGGCACTCCCCAGGCATGTCTTAGGGGAACCAAGCATTCCTCAGAGTGATCTTAAGGTAGAGTTGACAGCTACTCTGGAAAAGAAGGGACATTACCAGATATTGTAAAGTTGAACAGAGGGCTCACAGGATCTTAGCTGGTCTGAATCAAGTTTGACATTCTCCTTTTTTTGCTTTTCTCTACAGGGATTCTCTTAGCAAAAAGCATTCCATTCACAATTCATATCCATTTACTACTTAGCCTTCTGTGGTCAATGGAGCCTCCACAGCTTATGAAATTGCAAAGACTGAGAAAACCCCCAAGCTTAATGGTCTGCACAATAATTCCAGAATAAATGCCTACAAGAACTGAGAGTGTACACTAGCATTTCAGCCCAGAAGGAGGGATTTTAACCAGTCAGAGCACAATGACACAATTTTCCATTCATTGTTCAAGTTACCAGCTAGTCCCATTTCAGAGCAAGAAGTACAGTAATAAATAGCAAACCTAAACAGGTTTATCTGGAGATCTTAATAAATAAAAGTTGTCTGCTTCAAAATATATTAGTGCAGGGTTGGAGTTAGTTATGAGAGACTTTTTTTAATGAATCATAAGATGTACATTAGAATCTTGAGACTGCTGAAAACAGCAAAGAATAACCGTGGCTTAGTGCTCAAATTTATCTGTATTCAAATCCCAGCTCTATCCTTTGTGAGATGTGTGACTTTGAAAAAATCATTTAATCTATTTATTCCTCAGTGTATTGATTTGTAAAGTGTGTACAGTAATGATACTTATATCTCAGAATTGCTTTACAACGGAAACTCTATGTCCCTGGGTGAAGAGCAAGTCATGCCTGTAGAGAGAGCTCATTCAAGGAATCTGGGTCCTGGCGAAAAGGCATGTCCTTATAACCAGAAGTGGGATTTGAGGGGGAGGCTCTAAGGGTGAATTGGACGTCAGGATTGGAATGTTCTTTTGGCTATGAGGGAAGTCAGAATGCTAGCAACCTCATGTGTTAGCTGGGTGTCCGCATATGCAAGTTAGGCTGGAAGCTGGAGGGAAAGAACACAGGAAGTACAGGTGATTCTGGGGGTCAATATTTACATTTTAAGAGACAGAATAAATTAACCACGACTGTGAGCCTCGGGTAGGAGCAAGATGAGACAGTACCGAGGAGCTTTGTGTGATGAACCAGAGGGTTGGAGCATCTTGTCCCTTCTCCGTTATTGACCACCTCCAGAATTCAAGAAAGCCTTGTGAAAACAACAGGTCATCTCATCTATGCTAACGAGTTCCCAAGTCCCTGAGTCAGGGCTCTGGAGACAAAGCAGCATATTCAGGAAGCAAAGGGTGGTGGGGAGCCTTACTTTGTAGGAAGAGACCCCTCCTCACAAGCAGAAGGTAAGAACCATAAGGATAGATCATCCCTCACTTCTTCTTCCGCAGAGATTCTCTTTCTAGGCTCAGACATGGTCGTTCTGAAGTTTATTCACCAGATAACATTTACACAGAGCAGAAAATCAGGAAGTTTCTAATGAGGGCCTTCATCTGCAAATCACACTGCATGCCTCCATTGAATCAACTCTGTTATTGTCCTTCAATTCTAGGATGCTCTTTAGAAAACCAAAACAAAATTAAAACCAAAACCAACCTTCCACCCACAACAAAACCTTTCTTCCAAAATAGGAGTTGGGGCAGCCTCTTCTCTGTTGCTCTAGATCATGCAAATACTTCTAATGATAGACTGGTTAGGCAGTCCTCAAACAACTCTTTGATAAGGGTGATTTAAACAACTCAGTCAAGTAACTGGTTCCGAACTGGCATTTTTCACAATTAATCAGGACTGAATTTGCCAGGCAAACAAATAATGATTCCCAGCTCCAATTGAAAGATGTCATATTACCTCCAGCCTATTCCTCAGAAATGTTAAACAGTTTCATTATTCTCATTTTTTTTCACTTTCTTCTTTCTTGATTCTCAGATAATTGTTGAATCAGAGGAGTCTTAATTTCAGGACATCCCAAGTCTCCCCAAACCACCTGCCCATGAAAAATAAAATCTAGGGATTTCTAGTTGTTTTATTAGGGGGTTAAAACATCATGGGCAAGTATTGGGAAAAACCAGTAACTACCAGAACTATCTAATGATCAAGGTGAGTTGTAAAAGACATGTATTTAGGCACCCAATGCTTTGAGAAACCTGAGTAAGTATTCTAGGGAATCTGGGCTGAGATAAACTAGCTGAGGAGTGATGCTCTTCAGAAAACCAAACCAAAATTAAGAAACGGGGGAAAGGCTGAGGTGAGGGAAGAGAGAAGAAATTGAGAACAAACCATAAAACATTCTGCCCTGGGAGAGAATTTAGGCTGAAGGATGCATGACAGAAGCAAAGCCACTCAGGTATATTTATCATCCCACAGCTAAGGACTGGGCGGGGGCAGCCTTTGGGGTAGCAAGAATATAGCCGTGGCCTATGAAATGGTCACTCTCCCCTGTCCAAGAAATTCTCCAAAAGGGACAGTTTACAAAGCTTTTGGCAGATGCTAAATCATCTGTGATGGGATGATGCTGGGAACTGTGGTCAAAAGATTCTGAGATTTGGAGCCCAAACCAGTGTTAGTTCTGCCCCTTCTCCTTGGGTTCATTCATGGCTATGAATGCAGTCAAAACAGAGATTCCTCCTCTTGCATAGGAAAGAGGCTCAGAAAGCCATGAGGCCTGGACAGGGACACAGAGTGGCACAGAGGAAGGGCACCATGGGCTCTGACGCCGGCCAGTGCTCCCTCTACAGTAGATGCACTGATGTGAGGATGCTTCACTCCTCCTGCTGTCTGGGAAAGCCCTGGTGCCTGAGTACCTTTCCTGCACACAGAGCTAGCATTGCAGATGTTCTTATGCGCCCATGCCTGGCCCATGCATTCATTGTTGGGGCTTGGACACATTTGCTATCCGTGATCTCAGCCAACCGTGAACTGAGCTGTTCTATTTGTTGTTCCTGCCTACTGACCATGTTTGTCCACATGCTGTCCCTTATGCCAGGTCTCCTTTCTGCTCCTCAGGTTACACTTGGTTCTGTGGTTCTCTGACAGCCTTTGCCTAGACCTCAGGGGTGAAAACTTGGCAGGTGCCTCATAGTCTGAAGAATGATTAATAAAGCAGTTCACAGTGTGCTCTCAAACTCTGAGCAGTTGGAATCAGACTGCCTGTGTTAGGTCCTAGTTCTGACATGTGGGACTCTGCAACTTAACTTTCCTGAATTGCAGTTTGCTCATCAATAAGATAAGGTGATAATAATGATGCCTTTCCTTATAGTTGTACTAATTATAAATATAGCACCATGCTTGGCACACGTTAAGTGAAAAAATGCTCACTGACTTTTATTAAGGTTACTATTATTTATGACAGATTCCACCTCTTTTCCTGCTTAAACTAAACTACAAAAATTAAGGTCTCAAAACACTTGCAGATGCCATGTGGCCCAGGATCCATCTATAATCTTCTGGCCAACCATGTGTTTCCCGAAAAAGATTTTCTGAGAAACTTACATGTCTGTATCTATTTGCATTTCCCCGGACAAGAGCCTGAAGGGATTTACTCCACTACTAACTATTCTGCTGAGGTCAGTGTAAATTTAGCTGCATCGATTCCCCCGTGAATGTGTAATTGCTGCCTGGCAGATCGACCTCCATCACATCAGCATGGTTTGGAAGGCAAGTCTGCACATAATGTGCCCACTTCCTCCACTGCTGTCTGCAATGCCCACAAAAGTGTCTTCTGCTTCCTTCTGCCAAGGGAAGGTGGCCCAGAATGCTTGCTCTTTTGGGAATAAAAGTTACTGGAAGGTCTTCACAGGCAATACTAGAAAAATGACTTGGTGCAGCTTTCTCTCCCCATCTGTAGCATAAGATGCAGTCAAAACATTAACAAATTGCAAGAAGATAAAAGTCAATAAGCCAAATTACAATTTTCAACATCTTGAAGGACAGTTATGAAACAAAACTAAATAACTGCCTTTGTCTCCTTTGGTCCCAGAGGGAAACTGCAAAACAGAGATGATAAGTTAGTCTTAACATTTTCATGTAAGAAAAAGAGGTCTTTGAGATGGGGAAAAAAACTACTTGAACCTAAGCTATAGATTTAAAGGAGCAGATATTTTGAATCAGCATAGGTAATGCTCATGCTAAGAATACCTACCCAGTTGTTTTTCAGTGTGATAATATTTCTATTTATTAGCTCTCTTTTATAACAAATGAAAATATCTCACACTACCTGAATCAGCATAAATGAGATAATTTCTTCAATAATGAAAGAGGGATGTCTCTTGAAACCCAGGGGCAGGAATGTAGTACTAGAATTGAAGCTTGCAGTTTTTCTGTATATATATTTCTTATTTATCTCCTCTGCAGACAAAGTTTCTTCACTTCCAAGTCTGCATCATTAAAAAAAAGAAGAGTGGCCCACACTTTTTGCATTTTAAATATCAGTATTTTCTAAACATAGAGGCATGACATCTCACTTAGCCTTAAATTTCAATACTCACAGATAAGCTTCTGATTGGCCCATCTTGGTTATGAGGACTCTAAACTAAAAATAAAATCCTAAGCCCTCATCGACTGAATGGATGCCCTGTGGCCAAGAGGACCCCAGAAAAACCTGAAAACTGAGTTCCTAGCTATGACAGGATGGGAGGTCAGACACAGCTCATTATACCCCCTCCTTTTATGGTTTAGACACAAAAACTGACCAGCATTAATGTTAAACTAGAGATCATAAGACTGACAAAACGGACTCATTGTAGCATTAAGATACCAAAATTAGAAACAAGACCTAAGGCCATGGCAGGCAAGGGTTAAGTCACTCACTCCTACACTTAAAGGATAAACTATGTTCTAACTGCCACACGTTTTTTTCTTTTTTTTCTTTTTTTTCTTTTTTTTTCCCCTAGCAGCTAAATAAGCATTGGCCTTGAGATAGGCAATAATAAAACAATTACAACTCATCCAGCTCATAGATGCCTACTAACTGATGCCCTGGCCCACCAGCCATAACTTCAGCTTTGATTGGAGAAGAGACTGATTTTAGTAACTTTCTCCAGGTTGGAAGACTACTGACCATGGCTGGTTGTGGCTAGTTTGCAGAGGTTGTACATTGCATGCCTTCTTGTCCTGAAAATGCCTTTGGATGTAGAGGGCCTAATTGTAATACATTTAAATATTAAGCCTCCCCCGTGAAATGGACATGGGTTGTATGTTATATGCATGTTTGTTCAATACACATGTGTCAGGACTACTTTCATGAATTCATAGTTCCTCTTGTTACCTGTTGAATATGTATGTTTAGTCAACCCATTCAGCCTAAAGCTGTAAGCCCTCATCTTTTGAACCCAACCCCTTCTCTTTTGAAGTGCTTGTCTCTGGTCTTGGCTGGAGGCTGTGCTTCCCAGCCTGGGAGATGGCCAACTTGCAGGTTGTAACCCATTATATGAAATAAAATTTCCTCTCCTTTTCTACCTTTATATGTCTCTCTTTTTTTAAGTTGACAAGCCCAATTAACAGCAGACAGGGGCAGAACTGGGACATGGTTACATTGCACAAAATGCCTGCCAGTAATTCATTATTGAACTACAAATGGAGGAAAGGAGGATACAGCTAAAGTGGTAACAGTCTGCACTGGGAAGATGCTATGATACTATCCATGATAACTCCACTACAGAGCCAAGACATTCAAGGAGGGGCATTTTTCATACAATCTTGTGGTTAAATCAAGCAATGTATGACTCAAAGTTGATGAGGTCAAGAAGAGCATTTATTAGTACTTGCAACACTTTAGGTTGATCTGTGGTTCATTTTATTCTAGCATGAGAAAAACGAGTCTCAGGAATGAGTCTCCAGTTTTTGATATTTAGGTCTCCAGGCCACCTGGAGAAGTGACTCAGATCCCTGAAGTCATCTACATAGAGAAAGACAACCTGGTCAGGTCAACATTTCTATAGATATTCTTTCTATAGTTCTTGCAGTCTTCCTGTGGAAATCTCTCCTCCTCACCTGGATTTGCTGCTTTCCAAGTGGTCACACTTAACCCTTTGGGAATCAAGAGATATGGCTATGGCTATGGGAGGCTGCACCTCTCTACTTTCCTGCCCTAGGAAACTGAGATGGACACAGCACAAGCAATCTCATGATCGAAGTAAATACCAGTGGTAGAGTCACTCTGCGGCTAGCCTTACTCCCTTTCCTCA
The DNA here is from genome assembly GCF_028885625.2 of Pongo pygmaeus. Taxonomy (NCBI): domain Eukaryota; kingdom Metazoa; phylum Chordata; class Mammalia; order Primates; family Hominidae; genus Pongo; species Pongo pygmaeus. The sequence goes on from NC_072381.2 coordinate 58,834,752, forward strand.
GGGCTCATCTTAGGCTTCCTTTAATTATCAAAGTGCTAATAGATCTCCCAAGTAAAAGGTGCCCCTGGGCCAGTGAAGCCCTCCTCAAGTCTGACTACCCAAGCTGTCACTGCAGAAGGAGGAGGGTAACGTCTAGAGTTCCTTCACCCCCATAGTTCTACTCTAATTCTATAAAATGTTTCCCTACAGAAAGAGGCCAAGAGCTGACTGGTGGAGAGTAGTCACAGAGAGTAGGACATTGTAGTTTTCCATGTGGAGCTTGGCACTCAACAGGGCAAAACCAAGAGGAAAGGGAAGAGTGGGGAGAAGGGTGGGTTTAAGTTGGTCCCCAAATCCCCAAATCTCCCGTCATTTATCAGAACATCACTTGAAGAAAGAATTTAGAAATACATAAAAGTTACTGAAAAAATTTTATCAAGTCACTTACATGTTGGCCTGTGTTTTTCCTTTATAAACTTTTAAATTATACATACAGAAAAATACACAAAACATGAATGTATAGCTAAATTAATTTTCATAAATAAAATCACGGATGCCTCTCTCAGTAGCTTCCCATCCAAAGGTCATTACTATCCTAACACTATTAGGTAGTTTTGTCTGTTAACTGAAATTTGTACAGTATGTATTCTCTTAGGTCTGTTTTATTTTACTCAGAATTATCCAGGGCCAATTTGTGTTGTTTGTATGTTTGTTATATAAATTTAATTGATTTTCAATTCTGAATAGGATCACAGTATGAATATGACACAATATATTTATTCATTCAAACATTGATGGACATTTGTGTTGTTACCATTACAAGACTATTACAAATAATGCTGCTAAAATGTACATAGATTTATATTGAGAATATACTAAAGAGTAGACTTGCTGTGTCAGGAATATATATGTGAAAAGAACTGTAAGATACTGCCGATGTACCCAAGTGGTTGCACGGACATGACATATACTTCTAACAGAAAACTATGAAACTTTCCATTGTTCCATACCTCCCCAACAAATATTATTGTGATTTTTAAAAATCTGACAATTATATTTTATATTGGTTTTTATTTGCCTGTCTGATCATTGATGAGATAAGCACCTTTTCAAATGTTTATTGGACTTTTGGATATGTTAATTGTGATATGCCAGTTCAGGCATTTTACCATTTTCTATTCGGTTCTTACTGTTTGGGGGAGCCCTTCTTACATAAAATATTTTGTTAGCTATGTATACAGCAAGTATCTTTCACACTGTAACTTGGCTTAATAGTGTCTCTTGATGAACATAAGTGTTAATTTAACATAGTTCAAATTATTAATCACCTATTTCTATTTATTAACTTTTTGTGTTCTTTTTAATATATCTTTTTTTTTTTTGAGACAGAGTCGCAAGTGCGGTGGCATGACCTTGGTTCATTATGGTCTCCATCTCTCGAGTTCAAGTGAACCTGGTGCCTCAGCCTCCCACGTAGCTGGGATTATAGTCACGTGCCACCACTGGCTAATTTTTGCAAAGACATCTTTCCTACCATAAGTTTATGGAAATATTTTCCTATGTTATTGTGTAAAAGCTTTACTACTTGCCTTTCACATTTTGATTTATAACTCACCTGTACTGAATTTTTGCATATTATGTGAATTAAGGATAAAGATTAGTTTTTACATGGCTATCTAAATGCCTTATGTTGATTTAAAAAAACCTAATCATCTATATGTGGATCTATTTCTGAGCTTTCCATTCTGTTTCAATTTTTTCTGCTTGGTACTTATATAACACTAGCTTTAGCATTATAAAAATCTTGGTATTCAGTAGAACCTTTTGTCCAATTTTGTTCTTCATGGTTAATTTTAAGATGTATGAAAATTTCAATTGTCCATTTGTTATCACTCTCTAGCTAAATTCCACCGTTCTCAGGGAATATATAAATGATTTTAATTCTTTCGAATTTCTTCATGATATAGTATTAACAAATATCAGTGAATACTCATAATTGAAAAGGATGCTTACTCTGGTACTGTTTTTATGCAATATTGTATACATATCAATTAAGTCAAATTTGAAAAGATATTCCATCCAGATCCTTTTTGATACTTTGTCTTCTTGCTGTATCAGTTTCTGAGGGAGAAGTGTTATTGTCTCTCACAATAATTGGATGTTGTTTATTGCTCCGTTATAGTTTTTCTTTGTATAATCTTGAGGATGTACTATTAGGCATACACATTTAGAAATGGGAAATTGTCTTTGTAGATTTTATCCTTTAGTCATTTTGAAACATTCCCCTTTAACTCTTGTAATGCTTCCTATTTTAATAACTACTTTTAAATAAAATTAGTGTAGTTATGCCTGATTTTTTTTAGTTAGTTTGCATTGTACACATTTTCTATTCAATTACTCTCAGTAATTTTTGTTCTAACAATTAAGATTCACCCCTTTTAAGATAATATAGTTTTAATGGTCTAATATTTTTTCTTTTAGTTAAAATGGTTAGTTCACTTCAATTTAGATTAATTCATGATATGTTAGAGTTTAAATATCTCATTATATGTTCTTTCAGTTTGTCACAATTGATGTACTTGTTGTTAACATTCTTTTCTAGTATTTTTTTAGTAATCAAGTTTTTTTAAATTGCACATTCTCTTCCTTTAAACATTATTTTGTTAAACATGCTTTTACTATTTTGTTTGTGGTTAGCTTAGAGAGCACAAAGTCTCTTTAAAAAAATTTACTTGAGCCTAATTAAAATGATTACTTTTACCACTTTCCAGACAATGGGAACATTAGAACATTTTTCTATATTTATATGCCATCATATTCTTTGCTATTTTTGTCATATATTTTAGTTTTACATATTTTTTAAAAGCTTTCAGATATTATTATGGTTTTATAATATTAAAATGTTAATATTCATTGACAGTTACTAACATGCAAAGCCATTAAATTGTTCGTCATTTCTTTCTGTATTTATATGTGTTATTCTGGGATTATTTTCTTTCTTTGATAACTCTATTATCTTTTTTTTTTTGATTTTTCTTTTTTTTTCTTTTATTATTATTATTATTATTATTATACTTTAGGTTTTATGGTACATGTGCCCAATGTGCAGGTAAGTTACAGATGTATACATGTGCCATGTTGGTGCGCTGCACCCACCAACTCGTCATCTAGCATTAGGTATATCTCCCAATGCTATCCCTCCCCCCTCCCCCCAACCCACAACAGTCCCTGAAGTGTGATGTTCCCCTTCCTGTGTCCATGTGTTCTCATTGTTCAATTCCCACCTATGAGTGAGAATATGCGGTGTTTGGTTTTTTGTTCTTGCGATAGTTTACTGAGAATGATGATTTCCAATTTCATCCATGTCCCTACAAAGGACATGAATTCATCATTTTTTATGGCTGCATAGTATTCCATGGTGTATATGTGCCACATTTTCTTAATCCAGTCTATCATTGTTGGACATTTGGGTTGGTTCCAAGTCTTTGCTATTGTGAATAATGCCGCAATAAACATACGTGTGCATGTGTCTTTATAGCAGCATGATTTATAGTCCTTTGGGTATATACCCAGTAATGGGATGGCTGGGTCGAATGGAATTTCTAGTTCTAGATCCCTGAGGAATCGCCACACTGACTTCCACAAGGGTTGAACTAGTTTACAGTCCCACCAACAGTGTAAAAGTGTTCCTATTTCTCCACATCCTCTCCAGCACCTGTTGTTTCCTGACTTTTTAATGATTGCCATTCTAACTGGTGTGAGATGGTATCTCATTGTGGTTTTGATTTGCATTTCTCTGATGGCCAGTGATGGTGAGCATTTTTTCATGTGTTTTTTGGCTGCATAAATGTCTTCTTTTGAGAAGTGTCTGTTCATGTCCTTCGCCCACTTTTTGATGGGGTTGTTTGTTTTTTTCTTGTAAATTTGTTGGAGTTCATTGTAGATTCTGGATATTAGCCCTTTGTCAGATGAGTAGGTTGCGAAAATTTTCTCCCATTTTGTAGGTTGCCTGTTCACTCTGATGGTAGTTTCCTTTGCTGTGCAGAAGCTCTTTAGTTTAATTAGATCCCATTTGTCAATTTTGGCTTTTGTTGCCATTGCTTTTGGTGTTTTAGACATGAAGTCCTTGCCCATGCCTATGTCCTGAATGGTATTGCCTAGGTTTTCTTCTAGGGTTTTTATGGTTTTAGGTCTAACATTTAAGTCTTTAATCCATCTTGAATTGATTTTTGTATAAGGTGTAAGGAAGGGATCCAGTTTCAGCTTTCTACATACGGCTAGCCAGTTTTCCCAGCACCATTTATTAAATAGGGAATCCTTTCCCCATTTCTTGTTTTTGTCAGGTTTGTCAAAGATCAGATACTTGTAGATATGTGGCATTATTTCTGACGGCTCTGTTCTGTTCCATTGATCTATATCTCTGTTTTGGTACCAGTACCATGCTGTTTTGGTTACTGTAGCCTTGTAGTATAGTTTGAAGTCAGGTAGCGTGATGCCTCCAGCTTTGTTCTTTTGGCTTAGGATTGACTTGGCGATGCGGGCTCTTTTTTGGTATTATCTTTTTTTAAATGATTGTTTTCTAGAAATTTTCTTTCTCTCCCTCTGGGTGTGTGTGTGTGTGTGTGTGTGTGTGTGTGTGTGTGTATGTGTATGTATGGCAAATATTTCCATCTCATCTTCTTTTTTTTTTTGAGATGGAGTTTTGTTTTTGTTTCCCAGGCTGGGTGCAATGGTATGATCTCTGCTCACTGCAACCTCTGCCTCCTGGGTTCAAGTGACTCTCCTGCCTCAGCTACCCGGGTAGCTGGGATTACAGGAACGTGCCATCACGTCCAGCTAATTTTTGTGTTTTTATTAGAGACGGGGTTTCACCATGTTGGCCAGGCTGGTCTCAAACTCCTGACCTCAGGTGATCCACCCGCCTTGTCCTCCCAAAGTGCAGAGATTAAAGGCGTGAGCCACCATGCCTGGCCTCTCATCTTCTCTTTTAAAGGATGAGTCCACTATGAATCGAATTCTAGTTTGACAATTATATTTATTCAGTTCTTTATAGATACCTTTCAATATCTTCTGCCTTCCACCACTTCTTTTGAGAAGTCAGTCATCTGTTTTATTTTTGGCCTTTTGAATTTAATGTGCCTTTTGAATGGACTGATTTTAAACGTTTCCCATTCTCAAAATCTTTTGGATTCACTTTTGGGTGTGCTTTTGGTCCATACTTTGTAACCTCCAACTTTCTAGACTTCAACTACAGGACAAGCCAATTAAATAATTCTATATACTGCAGATGACCCCTTAGAAGCAATTTCAAGTGATAACTTGTCACATGATAACTTAATTCTGATCAAATGCATAGTTAACTTCTGCTCATTCTTCTGTAATAGGCTCATAGCTTTTCTCTGACACCCTTGCGAAAAGTAGAAGTGAAGAATCATGTGCTTAAACAAATGAATCTGGGTTCCAATTCTGACCAGTGTGTAACACAAATGTTTTAGCTGATTCCTTGTGGAAACACAAAGGAAGGGTCTTGTCTGAATCATGATTCAGAGGAATGAATGCCATTTAAGAAATGATACATAGCAAGATTTTTAAATGTCAGGTGCTGTATTTTGTGTTTTACTTTTATTATTTATTTTATTTTTAAAAGATTTTTGTGAAGTTGCTTACATTACAGATGACAAAACTGGAATTCAAAATCATAAAGTCACTTATAATTTTATAAGGATAACTAAGCATCAAGTGATGAAATTAGGATGTCCACAGCAGTCTTATTTGAATCACCATAGTTTTTATTTTCTTTTGTAAAGTGTACAGAACCTAGTAGAGCAGATCATTCATGAATAAACAAGAAATATACATGAGGTACAAACCAATCATGACAAGATGCTATTTGGAAATATTAGCCAATTCCTTTTTTTAGATTTATTCCCTAAAACTCCCATCTCCAACTTCCCTTTTAATATTTTAATATCTTAAGTTCTCTTGAGCCCTGTCCATTGTTTCCACTACCTCAGAGATGGGCTGTTACAGTGGACACAGGAGACACCTGATTCTATTTTTTATTTGATAATTTTTTGATAATTAAATGTCTAGTTCCTTAGGAGAAAGGAAGGTATTTATGACTTAGTCAAAAGATTTAGGTGGATATATTGAGAATAAAACTTCCCTCAGTGTATAACAGGTTACTCCAAGTGGAATCAAAGAAGAAATGATTATACTATAGGTGTCCGTAAATCCCAACCACAAACGATTCCAATCTTCCATTCACAACCAATCAGGCCAGAAAGGAAACAAAATCCCCGGAAAAGCTGGTGAGGTATAGAGCAAGGGACAAAGTTAAACAAGTGTCAGAAGTAAACAGTCCTCCTAAGAGATAATGTCTGTACTGCTGTGTCTAAGCATTTAGGACCTTAGAAAACCTCCATATGTTCTTTATTGCCGAGAGGTAGTTTTAGAATGTTTGTATGCTCAGTAGAGTTAAAACTACTAGAGAATGCTACTGAACTAAAGGAAGCTTGATATCAAAATAGGAGTAAACTTTTTCTGGATCTGCTTGGCTTTTCAATGAAAGACATCATAAGAAATGTCATGGTGCACATTATGGGATAAATGACTTCACTATTATCCCCCAACCTAAGGCACAATAACACTACTCGAGGGAATGTAGGTAAAAACCTCAAAGATTTTTATTAGCTCAGCCGGTATCTGTATATATGCACCTACCCACCCACCCACCCACACACACACACACATATACACACATACACACATATCATATATACATACACACAATGTAGAGTGAAAAACTTTTTAGAAAATGATTTACGATATAAAAATTGTTCATAATCCTGGTATGCAAAAATAATTTTCTAGATAACTATGAATATAAACTACCCACATATATAGGCATATAAATATGTAAATGTGTATACATTTATATGGACATATATATACACACACTCACATAGGTGTATACTGTTTTCCCAAAGGTTATTCTACCTATTGTGTGGAGCTTCTGTCAACAAAATTGTTGACAGAATTTTAAATTTAAATTTTAAATTTTAAATTTAGATAATTTTAAACTGTATACATTTTATTAGGATAAAAAGCTGCTTTAAACACAAAATCAAATAATTTAGTGGTTCTCCATAGTTTTTATGTGTTTTTTCACATTTATCATTCTTTAAATAAGAGAAAGAATTGCCCCTCCAGTAAAAGGGGCCAGTGACTGTCAAAAGAATCACCACCCTCTCAAGGATTAAGTGGAGGCTCTCTGTAATTTAAGGTTACAGACATTCCATCTCAGGGCAGAGTCCAGAGTCATTTCTGTTGTTGGATGTCCAAAAAGCACTTAATAATTCATTCTCTGTTACAGGTTCTACAGGTATTTTTCATAAGATGCCATCATGATTTTGAGTGGCTGAGCAAATGCCAAGTGAACAAGAGATGGGCTGCCACCTTCTTTCCAGCTCTTCCAAACTGCAGATTAGTGAGCAAAATGAATGTTGCAGTTATTTTAAGCCATTAAGTTTGGGAATGGTTTGTTACTCTCTACTAGATAACCAAAACGCTCTCCTATTTTTGATTATTTTAATTTACCCTCTGACTCCCTGTCCTCATCTGTTAACAAGGTGAGCATATCAGGGTTAGAATAATTTGTAGATTTCATTTTGTCTGTATTTAGCGCATATATAAAGTTGGATGTGGCTGCTTAAATGATTTGGACAGGTCTGGCCAAGAGCTAGACGTGAACAGTTAGACAGTGGTGTTATTATGTTTGTGCTGACCTCAAGGCATGGCCCAATTCTGAGGTATGGAGCATTGCTTGGCATAATTTCCCAACACTGACCTACGTTTGTGCTCCTTCAGCTGTTTAAAAGACTGCCAGTCTCTGAAATAAACAATGTTGTTAACGGGGATTGCAGCCATTTGGACTCTTCAATGACGCTGAAGTTGTGCCTTTAAGAGCAATGCATTCCTTTCTGACAGTCTATTTGCTTAAAATCTTAATTGTATTTCTTCGTGGTGGACAGCAAATGGTGTATATGACCTGTTGAGTAATGTTAACCTTGCATTTCATGGCATCACAATAAAATACTCTCCTGAACACTAGGGGCAAATGAAAAACAGACCTAATACTTACCAGCCACCACATATGAATCATGAGTAGAAGCAACACATATGAATAGAAGGGAAATTTTCTATAGAATTAAATTGTAGGAAAAGAGTTAATCTTCCTTTGGCAATTTAATACTGCCTAAAGTGTATGATCCCATAACAATCCTATATATTTTGGAGGCAATGACTGGAAGTGTCATTTAACAAACTGATGTCTTAAGCAATAAATAACTCTAAAAATATATTAAAAAGATAAAGAGAGAATAGAAGAAAGCTAATGATGCTTGTAATTTGATGGTCAGGCACATATAATGTTTGTTTCTAACTTTTCGTTGAAAGCTTTTCCCCTAGATAGGAATTTGACTTTATTGGAAAATGATGTGCAGTGAGAAGTATGAACCAATGTCAACAAGCATGACCTGTATGCCACCCAAATATCATCAAGAGTGAGGGCAGGAAATGAAATACAAAGGAGGGAGAGAAAACAAAGAAAGATAGAGAAGGAAATAAAAAAGGAAGGTAAGAGAAACAAAGAGAGGAACTGCTAATCTTGTTATTTCAGGAGGTGCAGTATGGTAGAATAAAAAAATCTTGTAAGTTTTTTTCAGAGTCATGAGTTTGAATCTGATCTCCACCATTTACCAGCTCAGTAACCTTGGGAAAGTTACTTTAACTCCATGATCCTAATCTCTGCAGCTGCTCAGTAGAGTTAATGATGTCTAGCACTGTTGGAGATAAGCACACAAAACAGTGTCTGACCCCAAATGTGGGCTGAATGAATGTTTACTCCTTTTTTTTGTTTTCCAATGTTTGTTTTCTCTAAACTTCAGACAGTGGAGAGGAAACACAAACTAGCCAAGATACCTCTTATTTTCAGCAGAGATTCCTAAGGGAAGACATTGCCTGGGTCTCTCTAGTAGCACAGAACTCCCCTTATGGAGAGGCTTCCTTCTTGGAAGACTCTGAGGAAGCCTCTGGAAGTGAAGGTGAATCCTCCTTTCCTCTGATAGTTGAGGTAGACTGTTGGAGCAGCCTGCTCAGCCCAATACTTGACTCATAAGTTTAAGTTGGCTTGGTTTCTCAAATGACTCAGAGATTTGTCTAATTTCTATCTTAAACTGGACCATGTCAATGCAGTTTAAGAGTATAGATTAAGCTTCTCTGCTTCCATGTATTACACAGAGATCCTAATGCTCACATCTAATACTGAAATATAATTAACTAGGAACTAATATTTTTAATCAGCTAACTCCTGGAAATGGTTGTCTTTGGTTGCAACCTCTAGAGAGCAAGGTGATTGCTGCCAGGCTTCCCTGGTAAAGATTTGGTCCTATCTTTAGGGGTAGAGGGTTTATATTATCTTCAAACCTAGAAGAACTACAGGTCTTTAACTCTTGTGGAGAGTTCAATTCCATCATCAACTCTTCACTTGGCCTGGGGTCAGAGAGGCTTCCCACACTCTTTATGACTCTGGGGTTCTAATCTGGAGTTCCCCAGTCAGATTCAGCATTTCTTATCCCACATTCTCCACTTTTTCTTGGGTCATTCTCTCCCCAGCCAGGCTGTGAGTTTTTCAAAGGCCAAGTCCCTGATTTGTTCTATTTGCTCCCTTTCATATACAGTGGGTGTTTGTAAGCTTATTAAATAATTAAACCCCACAGGGAAATGATATCAGAGTGTCATTTTGTTGAGTAAATGCTGATTTTCCTGAACTTCTCACAGAGCTATTGCCTGTGGATAATGGATTTGTCAAAAAAACAAGAGTAGCCTGTACCCAAACCAGAGAAGGGGATTGCTCTCCTCTTTGAAATGGAAAAGGACAAGGACAAGGAAATTCATTCTGTTGAGCATCTACTCTGTGCCAGATAAATTACTAGGAACTTTAAATATGCATTTTCACTGAATTTTTTAATAGTAATAGGGTTATATGGTTGGAAATAGGGATTAGACTGAAAATAGAGACAAAAATACTAGAAAAAGGGAATTTGTGCTTGAGACTCCAGAACATAACTATTGCCTATTTGAATGAGCATGATATTACAGACAGCATATCACGTAGGGCGGTCCTGATACACACAGACATCCCTTCACAAGCATGACTTCTACCCTTGCAAGGAGAGAGCCATGGCTACCTCTTATAAAGTTAAATAATTGCATGAGGTTGCTGAAAGTATCAGGATTCATACCATGATTATTCATGGTCTAAAGGCCATTTTCTTTCTATCATGGCTTTGCCTCCTTATTTCATAATGGAAAAGTAGAACATTAGATTGGAAAAGGATAACATGTACATTTTCTCAGTTATGTGAATAGTAACCAAACCTTCTAAGAAGTGAGAAAAAGACAGGAATTCATTTTCTGGGAGCTGAGGGGTACAGTACTAAGCATTAGACATGAAATGCCATAGGCAACATCAGTTCTTTCCTTTCCTCTGCTTCCCTAGATACATATTTTTCAAAGACTAGCAATTCTGAAAATAGTTTACAGTGATGAATACTGTACTGACTTAAAAAAATTCTCAGACACATTACTGGCCGGTTAGAACTGGTAGCTTTTAATGCTGCATATACTTTTACATAGGTGCAATGTTTTGTGCTGAATGTAATATGTCTATGTCACTATAAGGCAACTAAGCAGAAAGAATGAGGGCTGGCTTTGCAATTATACAGTATCAGGCACTATATCAGTATATAGTGACTCAGATACTCACTTACTCTGTGACCTCAGGCAAAGTACTTATCTCTGTAAAATGAGGAAATGTCAGCTATTCCGTAGAATAGCTAGGAAGATAAAATGATATAGCGTATGTTAGATGACAAGTCCAGAGCTTGGAGAGGTAATTCTGCATAATTTTTGCCTTTCATGTTGAGGATTTTGACTGGACTGATAAATACATTCTGTTCAAACTGTGGACTGATGTGATCTCAGGTTAGAATGACAATGGCAATGGCCATGCTAACAAGTGTAAGGTAATTCTCAATGTAGTTTTGAATTGCATTTCCCCAAAGATGCGGAGAAAAGGAACCCTTATATGTTGTAGGTGGGAATGTAAATTGGTATGGCCATTATGGAAAATGGTACGGAGGTTCCTCAAAAAATTAAAAATAGAATTATCATATGATCCAGCCATCCCTCTTCTAGGCATATATCCAAGGGAAATGAAAACAGTATCTTGAGGAGATATCTGCACTCCTAAATTCATTGCAGCATTAGTTACAACAGCCAAGATTTGAAAATAACCTAAGTGTCCATTGACAGATAAATGGATAAATAAACTTTCGTGTGTATAGGCCAGACAGTGGCTCACGCCTGTAATCCCATTTGGGAGGCTGGGGCGGGTGGATCACGAGGTCAGGAGATCAAGACCATCCTGGCTAACACAGTGAAACTCCGTCTCTACTAAAAATACAAAAAATAAATAAATAAATAAATAAATTAGCCGGGCGTGGTGGCAGGCGCCTGTAGTCCCAGCTACTTGGGAGGCTGAGACAGGAGAATGGCGTGAACCCGGGAGGTGGAGCTTGCAGTGAGCCCAGACCAGGCCACTGCACTCCAGCCTGGGAGACAGAGGGAGACTCCGTCTCAAAAAAAAAAAAAAAAAAAAAAAAACAACTTTGGTGTGTATATTCACAATAGAATACTATTCAATTTTCAGAAAGAAGGAAGTCCTGCCATTTGTGACAACACAGATTAACCCAGAAGACATTAGGTTAAGTGAAATAAGTTAGACACAGAAAGACAAATACTGCATGATATCACTTATATGGGGAATATAAAAAAGCTGAACTCATAGCAACAGTAAACCAGTGGTTATCAGGGGTCAAGGAGTGATGTTGGTCAAAGAGTACAAACTTTCAGTTCTAAGATAAATAAATTCTGGAGACTTAATGTATAGCATGGTGACTATAGTTAATAATAATGTTTTGTATACTTGAAATTTACTAAGAGAGTAGCTCTTGAGTATTCTCATCACACATGCAAAAATTGGTAACTATGTGAGGTGATAGATATGTTAATTAGCTCAATTGTGGAAATCATTTCACAATGTGTGTATATATATCTATATATGTCAAAACATCACATTGTACACCTCAAATATGCACACTTTTTATTTGTCAATTATATCTTAGTAAAGCTAAAAAGAAAAAATGCCAAAGATATCTGGACAGAAAGGGAGGGATCAATACCTCATGATGGTGTAGGAGAAAAGCAATGTGCCTGGATGTTGCTGCCTTCTATAAACTGAATCAATTCAATAAGCAAGTTTAGTTAAAGGAAAAAGGGCGTTTACCTTTTTTTTCCTGAGAGTAAAATCAGGGAGAATCTGTTTTAAAGGAAGGAAGAAAAGAATATCTGGGTGGAAATACAAAAGAGATTGAGAAAAGAGACAAAAATACAGGGAAATGTGAATTTGTGTTTGAGTCTCTGGAATGAGGCACTTGCTCATTTGCAGGGGCCTGGTGTTGCAGGGAGGATGTTGTCTACATATGACATGCCCAGACCTCACAATCAGGTGTGACTCCAGCCCTTGCCCACTGCATATACAAAATTTCATGTCCAAGCACCTTCACAAGGCTCACTCTTCCTTCTCTGCAGTTTTGAGGACATTTGCATGAAAGCACAGACTCTGCCTCCTGCAGCTTTCTCACCACCTGAAGTCACAGTATAGCGGTAGCCATAGCAACACCTTTGGTATTGCTAACCTGGGGTTACAAACTCTGAGGTAGGAAATGGGATACAGACACATATTGAATAAAAAAAAAAACTATGGAAAAAATGACTTCAAAAGTAACCTTTCCTCAACGCCAGACCCCACTAGATTGTAAATCAGCAGCAAGGGAGAAGAGACGCAGGAACAGTGCTTATCAAGTATCTCCTGTGCTTCAGCACCAGGGGCTTGCCTAGATTTTTAATAATGAGTAGTAGTTCTGAAAATAATCCAGTGAGGAAGGTATGCTTTACAAACCTCATCACTTACGTGCAAATAAAGGTAACAAGTTGTTGGGTAACTTGCTTAGGTGTACAAGTAGGAATTTGTACCAGCTCTGACAGATTGTCTGCACCGTAAAAGTTTGGTCTCCAGACCATAAACACTTTTCTGATGGCATTTTGTTTTGTTAACTGCTATTCCTCTATTCTGCAGTGTAGTCCTCCTTCACTGAGCCTTTTGTCTGTGCCTGCCTGCTTCCTTCTCAAGAACCGCATCTGGAAAACTCGCCTCATGGCCATTTTCTTCATTGCCCTGGAGGAAATCAAAGCCCTTACTTTGTCCTGCGATGACTATCTAAAGACACTTCATCCAACAAGCACATTAAAAAACATTCAACTCATCCCTTATATATGCAGAAAAGACATGGGGGTTGAGATGTTAAGCCAGAAGTTAAAAGTTAAGATATCAGATTTAAAATTATTGAATTTTGGCTTAAACTTGGGAAGAGTTGAATGCATTACAGAGAAGTGAGAAAGATCAAAGGACACAAAAACATGGGGATATGTAGTGACCCTCATCTCCTCTTCCTGTTTGTCATCAAAATAGTGAATTTCTGTACTTGGAGACCTCTCAAATGAAATTCTGTTCAAGGTGGGACTTTAATCTTCTCTTTTTGTTGTTCCATATTTCTTTAAGTGTTTATGGTCGTGATACACTATCTTTATAATTGTAGACAAAAGTTATATTTAAAAAGAACAAAATGTTAAATTTCTAATAAAATTGGGCACACACATGCATGCCCGTGCGCACACACACACACATAAATGCTTAGCAAACCAGCCCCATGATTGGTTTCAGTTTAAATAAGCATCAGAAACGGCTTTACTGGCATTTTTAATTAGTTATCCCTGAGATCCTTATCAACATTGGACAGGTCGACGTGATTTCAATGTGATTTATTTTCAAGACATGTAGAGAGGAAGGCTAACTCTGGAACTTGGCACATTCAAGATTTTCTTCACCCATGGGACCCTCTGTGGGGCAGCTGAGATTTCTCCATTCATCACTTCATAACACCTGTTCTTATGCAGAACAAAGCTTGGGACTGATGGTACTTCCTGCTTCTAGGGCCCTTGATAGCTCCAATCAGAACATCATCTGCAATATGCAGGTGACAATATGGAGTTCTAGTAGAGGAATTAAAAAACGCATTCAGTATACACTGCTTCCGTTTACCATGTCTGTGCTTCTCTGTGCTCTAAAGTCAAATAGCCCAAATACTAGGCACTGTTTTCCCTATCCTTGTGAAACAAGGGACTGTGGCACTGATGATACTTTTCTATGCCTCAGCTTTTCTGTTTAAGGAAGGTGACTGAACAACTAATATGGAAAGCAGGAAATCTTTCATGAGAAGCAATGAGGAAATACACTCAGTTATTTTCAGTTCCGTTTGATGTCAGCTATTGTTTCTAACTTTGAAACTCTAACTTCTCAATGTTTCAGCTTTTTCCCTTCCATTCTCTGTCCATGTCATTTTTATCCTTCCTCCTTATCTTGATAATGAGTTTATTTAAAAATTAAAGTCATAAACAAGAATTTAAAGAAAAAATATCTAAACCCATTGCACATTTGTCTTCATTGGCTCTGTGGGCCCCTCCAGAGTTTTCTCCGGTGTCCAGGGCCTTAACTCTTCCTCAAACTTGGAGAGCCCCACAGTGTTTGCAAATAACATTGGCCCAGTGGAACTGCAGCCTGGAGACTATAATGCTTTGCCTAACTTCCTTAGTCAGCACCTGCTCTGTGTCCATCCACACTGGATATGATGATGCATTCCATTTTACCTAAAGTAAACATGGTTTAGTGAATTTCTCTCCGTTTTAGAGTCTGTGGAATCAAACAATACCAAGGAAGTGTCTGGAGAAAACTATTCCAAGGTGAGAGACCCACAGCTGGAGTCCAGTTCCAGTGGTAAGACAGGAACATGAGGGGAAGACGGAGTACAGGTTGGAAATCAGGGGAAAACCCAGATGCTTGGGCCTGTTTCCCACAGTGGGGACTTTGGGGACAACACACACAGAACAATTGATGTGTACAGTAACGGAAGTTTCCACAAACATTCTGCAATCCCTTTGTTCCCCAGGCAGAAGAACATAGGAATAGTCAGACATGCTGTCTCCCTCAAGGAGCTTATGCTGTTATCAATTTATGGCATCTCAGCTTCTAATTCACTCTTTTAGCTTGTTCTATGAAAGTGGATCTGGGGCCTTTAAATATTTTTTCTCTACTAGCAAACACAAGCTAAATTTTGATAGTAGTGAGTGCTTGAGAGAAATTTCGGAAGAAAGGAAAGAGTTTTGCTTCCTGCTTCCAGTGTGCTCCTTGTGCAGACTCCTGCTGAATTATGCGGTTTCTCTAGGTCGAGCTCCTGTCGCACACAGGACTTCCCCAGCAGGGCCTGCACTTTCTCCGGTGTCCAGGTTCTGCAGTGCACAGCAGCCAGCAACTCCTGGTGGCCAGCAGCTTCCTCCAACAACCTCCTCAAGCGGTTTTGTAGCAGAGTGCTTCTGATGAGACATTTCTCTGTGAACAGCTTTCTGGCAATTTCTGTAATTCCAGCAAGTCCTTTGGGTGTGTCAACAAAGAGACCCTGCTATCCTTCAGTGAACTATGGCCATGCATCCCCAACAAAAGAAGCAATAAGGTACTCTAATTCTTTGCCATCTCTGATTTTAAGATAAAAACCAGGCACTTGAGTTGTTTCATTTTTTTAAAAAAAATCAAAATTTAAATGAAGGAAAATATATTAAAAATTAGTGTCATTTTTCCATCTTGGAATCAGGACATGGCATTTCCTTCTTGAGGAAAAAATGGATGTGTGGAAGAGAACAGAATTATAGAACATCTGAGCTAAAAGGAAGCTTTGAGATCATTTATTCCAGTGACTTCATTTTGTAATAAGAAACTGGAATGAAGTGGCTTGCACAAGGGCATACCGTGGAGAAGTTCAAGGCCTCCAGACTCATCACAGAGCTCTTTGGATGGTTGTATAAAACTTCTAGGTGTTTCTAATATGCACCCAGGATTAGAAACCATAGGCCTAGGTGAAAAAGTGAAAACATATATACAAGTGCACAGAAGAGGGAACGTTCACAGGATTCCAGATATCTCATTAAGTCTAGTGTCCAATTTCTTTGGGTTTTAAAAAAAAATCCACCTTTCTTGGGCTTCACAGACCAGGAGATACTCACATGGAATGAGGCTGTAGTCATGGTAATAAACGGTATTGTTTGATAACTACCCTTTTAGCAAAATCACTGAAACTCCGACCCCCAGATTCCTCCTCCTGTTTGTGAGCTCCTAAGGTGAACCTTTGGCTCCTGAGCAACCATGACACCCTTGGCTACACCTAAGCTCATTGTAAGGCCTGTGATCATTCTTTCTTTGCCTTACCTGTGGCTTCTGTATGGCTTCCTGGTTCAGCACATGGTTATTTTTCCAGCAAGTCTTGATTCTACTTCAGTAGTCTCTATGCTGAATTTTTTAGTAAAATTTAAAATGTACATGTGGATTAACATATGGTGGCCAGTATTTTACCAGGCCAAGATGAGATCTTGAGAAAGAAACATTATTTAATATTATCTTTTCACAAAAGAAAGAATATGCAAACTCCAGAATATAGAAAGGAAGAGATATTTACATGGAGAACATATTTTTAAATTTAATAAATTCTTTTTATATAAAAAGTAACAGAATTTTTTTGCTCATTTCTAGGAAAATCATTACAGATGGACTCCATGAACCAGTGTTTAGAAAGCACTGCTATATGTTTTTATGAATACGTAGGAAATTTGGTAGGAAGATTACATAAGTACACCTGCGCCATAGTACTTTATCATCCACTCCCTTCTGATCCTCAGCCAGGTCGGGTGACGGTCTCCCACAAGCAAGAGAATTCCATACACTCCTGTCAGTGTTAAGGATAATCAGGATTTTTCAATTTACTAGGACATGTTTTAGTTTCATTCTTTGGTTGTGAGAAAGAAGTCATCTGCATTTTTTTCCCAAAACAGGATGTTGATTTTAAGGAAACATGTGGGCTAAAACTAAAATTGATCTGGGAATCAGAAACTCTGTTTATTTCTTGGGCCCTTACTCATGATCTTTGTACTAAAAAAAGTAAACAAAAAAAATTTTAGCATGAAAATAAAAATAAAATATGTTTACCTGAAATGTTTGCTATAGAAAGAGTCTATCCATCAGATGAACTGGGTTTTCAGAATAAAAAGTACACTGTTATTCTAATGAAAAAGAAAGTTATAAATGGCCTAATCGTTGGTAAAAAAATAGAAGTTGTGACTTATAATTATAATTATTATATCTATAAGGATTGTTATGTGTTATATTTCCCATTAGAGAATCAGAAATATATAGGAAAGGGGCTCAAGACACTATTTATTTGGGGGGATAGTATTAGATAGGGTGTTCTTGTATTTTGAGGTTTATTCCTGAATTCAAAGTATATTTTTTATGATTACACTAAATAATAAACATACTTATTCATATGGAAGAGGGCAAAGTGTCAGTCTTGTATTTTCATATGTTTGTTGATCTCCCTACATGTGAACTAATTCAAAATTTTTTACTTCAAATTTCTGGAAGAAAACTGTGATTAACCATATTTACTTCTTCATGTCAAGTCATAAATCACCATCCAGGCTTTATTTTACTACTTTTGCATGAAGTGCTAATCTTTGGTTCAAATAGCTATAAAAAGTGAAGGACATGGGTTACATAGTTAAAGAAAGGCCCTCTACGGGCTGAAGGACTGGTAGATTCCTTAGAAGCGGGTGTAATGAGGAAAGTAGCTTAAATACTATAGTCTAGTACAATGGTCTTAGCCTTTGTTTTCAGCCATTGGCCTAAACTCATTCAGTCATTAAGTATTCATGAAATCCATTATACCCTTAAGCAAATAAAAAATCTGTTAACCTACACTGTCAGTCTGCTCCAGGCATATTCGGAGTCTCATGGGAGTATCTGTGAAGAAGATGAGCACAAGAAAGCCTAAGTTCAGTACACACAGTAGGACTGAATCAGGTATGCTTGACAGATTACATCAGAAAGACTTTTAACTAATCAATTTCCTTAAAGCAATTTTGATTAATCTAGGTTAATCAAGGTAGTGAATGGTAAATGAAGACATAAATAAACTCAGTAAATGAGATTTTCAAAGAATATGTAAATTGAGAAGGACGTGCTAATGATGTGATGTCTGTTCATTCATGTGTCAGTAGTTGTTGAAAATATAGTTTTATGCTTTTTAAAATTAGGATAGTAATTATTTTATGAGGCATCACAATAAAATCTCTCTCTTGTAAGTATTGAAACTAGTTGCCATAATGTCCCACTAGTGAAATTTGTGTGAGCTCCTCTTTTAAAATTTTAGAAGTTTGAAGAAGCAAGTACTAAAGATTTTTATGAGTTTACGTAGGTATTGAAGAAAGAACAGTGCTGTCATGCTACCAATAATATGAAGGTCATGGCCCGCAAGTGTTAACTATGTTGAAAGAAAATGGGCTGGGCGTGGTAGCTCAAGCCTGTAATCCCAACACTTTAGGAGGCTGAGGTGGATAGATTTCTTGAGCCCAGAAGTTCAAGATCAGCCTGAGCAACAAGGCATACTCCTGGCTCTACAAAAAATACAAAAATTAGCTGGGCATGGTGGCATGTGACTGTAGCCCCAGCTTCTTGGGAGGCTGAAGTGGAAAGATTGCTTGAACCGGAAAGGTTGAGGCTGTAGTGAGCCATGATCAGGCCACTGCACTCCAGCCTGGGTGACAGAACCAGACTCTGTCTCAAACAAAAACAAAAACAAAAACAAAAAAACCCGAAAGAAACAAGAAAAGATAATGTATTATGGTCATAAGTAAATAAATATTTGAGATTGACAGCAAAGAAAGCTTTAGCATGCTTCTGGATAGCTGTGTAAACTTAGCCAAGACACTTATCCTGAGTTTCCATTTTACAAGCACTGGAAACAGAAAAAACAAACCAACAAAGCTTTTTCAGATTGAACACATTGTATAATGAATATTCTTACACATTCTTAAAGGGGAGAAAATGAACAAAGTACATAAATAGACAAAGAATGGGAAAATTATTAAATTATGAATTGAATTGGATAATAAAGAAATGAAAGAGGAACAAAAACAACAGGAAAGAAGAGAAAAATAGAGAACTGGTACTTTACATGTATTTGACTTTTACCAGACACAAAAGAGTGGGGAAGCTCAAGTCCAGGCATCATGGGGCAGATCCAGGCTTCTGTACTCGTCAGCTTTGTGACCACAACCAAGTTCCACTGGTGCCCCTGAGACGTCAGTCATCTCATTTATAAAAATAGTAGATGAGATGATTTGCAGGATACCTTCCTGATTTATAACTTAGCTTTATATAATTGTAAAAGCAAAGGATTTCATTTTGCTCCTCTTAAACCGCCAGATACCAACTGTGCCTCTGCAGTACTGAGAGACAAATAAACCCAAAATGCTTTCATGACATAAATATGCATATGCTCATGGATTGCCTTCAATATCTCCTGCAAGCTCATTCATTAATAAAATATCAAAAATCCTGTAATTACCCAGAATTTGCTTAACTGAAAATTACATTTGCCATGAAGGTACTGCCTGGACCTAGACATCAGGTGGACTCTGTAGGCAGCCCCTAAGTTCATCCTCACCAAAGCTAGACCCTTGCCCCAGCTGCTCATGGCTGAAGTGTTAAAGCAAGTTCAGTGGAGTCACATGGCTGTGCCTCCTAGAGCTTTGGGGACTTTTGTGCCATATGGAAGGTCCTCCCTGTTGCTCCTAGTGCCTGGGGCAGGCGAGCAGACTATGCATCAGCAGCAGCGCTGAGACAGCAATTTGGCACTCATAGACAGATCTGGCTCAGCCTCCGGCAAACAACATCTGTCCTGCTGTTCAGTTTTATGGGGGTTACCACCTTCATGTTTGAATATCTAACATGCTTCTTATATAGCACATGGCAGAATGGAATGGGAGCTCATTTAGGGAAAATGACTGGGTTCAAACCTTAGTCATCACTCATGAGCTAGGGGACTATGAATTAATCTCTAGATATCTCCAAACTCTCTCTTCATCTATCAAGTGGGAGTAACAATTTTAATTGCTTGATTTGCCTTTCAGAATTCTTATGGTCACAAAAGCCTCTTCTGAGGGTAAGAAATCAGCAAAAACTCCAAATCAGCAAAGGAAACAGACTTGAAATACATGCTCATTTCCAAAAGGTTTATACAGAATCAACAATCCAGCCATGGCTGACCCTGTGAACACTAACATAAGATTTATGCACTATGTTCCTTTTCTCTCTATACTTCCAGTTTTTCATTCCAGTGCTTCTTTTAGTGTCTTCAAATCCACATTTACTCTTTTGTAATTTCTATTGCCTTAAGGCCTGTGTCAGGTATGGCTGAATGTTAACTGTGCAGAAGGTGTCTATGACCTACCCAACACCATCATTATAATGTAATAATAGCTGACCTCGACCAGGTCTACTCTCTGTCTGCCATTGTGGCGAATGTTCATGCGGATGGTTCCTTATTTAATTTTATTGTCATTCCCAAGAGTAGTGTTTTATTAATCAAATTTATCCATTTATAGATGAGGAAACTTGCCTACAGTCACAAGTGCCTGACAATTTCCTCAGACCTTTATCTATTCCTCCCTTCCTGTTTACTATTATTCTTTATCTCCATGGTTCCCAGGCTCCTGACTGTATTCCAGCTCTATTACTTTTTCTTCTTTTCTTTGGGTTGGTTAATATCCACAGTCTTATTGGTTTCTTGCCTTTTCTTTCAGGTCTGACTCCATTCTTCTTTTCGCCGATTTTTAGATCCCATATAATCTTGGATAGAAAAATGATCTATACTGCATCAGAATCATGGAACCTATTGGCAAAGGGCATTCTGTCCCTTCAATTGTAGCTTCAACCTCATTGTCTAATAAATAATAACTACCACTTTTTGAGGGATCAATGTATATCGGGCAATTTGCTGAGAGGACTTAAGCCTGCACCATTTCATTCAGACATTATAATAGCGATTAAACATTGCTAGCTCCATTAGCAAGGTACTATTATTTTACTGAAACCCCTTAACTCCAGTACATCCAGTATACGACAGAGCCAGAACCTCAGTCAAGGTCCATTTGTTGACATCAGATTCTAACTATAACCTTTACAATATGTTAACTTTAACTGTGCTTCTTCTGATTGCTTATTTTATACCATCCCATGGTTCCTTGATTTTATTCTAGATCCCATTGAGAATTGAAGCCAGGCAAAAAGTTGCTCCTATTTGTTGAAGTTATACTTTGTTCATTTAATACCTTCATACTAATCCTTCCGCTTATGCATATTAAAACCCTAAAAAGTTCAGCTCCAAAAAGTGCCTAGTAACAAGAACAACTATTTTCTAATATTCTGCAATATGAATGATGTCCCCTTGAGTTGTGCAGCAACTTGAAGGGGCAGAGCTGAGAGCATAAGCAGTGTGTCTGAAGTGACACATCATAATACAGTGCCATCCTAGTGTACTAGGAATAGGGGAAAACTACATAAAAAGCTTTTATTAGGAAAATTCTCAAGGTTAGGCAGCTGCCTTTCTTCATAGAGTGAAGGAACCATCTGCTACTGCTCATGCCACCGTGTTGCCTGATGAATTCTTATTGCCCACTGGTTGAGACCCCCGGTGTTTCTGTCATGATAGACCAAGTAAGCGTGATATATAATTTATAAAGTCTTTTAATTTGGGATAAATCCAATGGATATTTTGTGTTACAATGTTGCCAAAGCCAAAAATTTAACTTTTTGAACTTTTGACCTCTGAATGTTGAAGATTTGATAAAAATTTTACAACCACCTATTAGAAAAGATCAACAAAACCCAGACATAAGAAATATGAACTCACCTATATCCAGAAACATAATAATTAAAGTGCTTAAAACCAGTGATAAAGATAAAATCTTAAGATAAGATAGAAAAAAAAGACATTTGTACACAGAGGAACAGATATAAGGATTACTGCAGATTTCTTGTCAGAAAAAAAGTGCAAGCAAGAAGACTGGGTAACATTATTTTAAAATTATCTTTATTATCCTTTTTAGCATCATCTTTTAAAAACATCACTTTTTAAACATCATCTTTCAAAACATCCTTAAAAAAATGAACATAGAATTCTATATCCAGTGAAGATGTCTCTTTTTTTTTTTCTTTGAGACAGAGTCTTGCTCTGTCGCCCAGGCTGGAGTGCAGTGAGTGGCGTGATCTCAGTTCACTGCAAGCTCCACCTCTTGGGTTCATGCCATTCTCCTGCCTCAGCCTCCCAAGTAGCTGGGACTACAGGCAACTGCCACCACGTCTGGCTAATTTTTTGTATTTTTAGTAGAGATGGGGTTTCACTGTGTTAGCCAGGAAGGTCTCAATCTCCTGACCTTGTGATCTGCCTGCCTCAGCCTCCCAAAGTGCTGGGATTACAGGGAAGATGACTTCTAAAAACAAAGATGATTATTACACACCTATTAGAATGACTGAAATCCGAAACACTGACAATGCCAATTTCGGGATCCAATGTGGAGCAATGGATGAGGCCTTCATTCATTGCTGGTGCAAATGCAAATAGAGTTTGCTAGTCTTTCACAAAGCTAAACATAGTCTTGCAATATGATTCAACATCTAGGTATTTACCCAACTGATTTGAACACTTAAGTTTACCAAAAAATCTTCATGGAGATGTTGAATTTTCATAGCCCTAAAAACTGGAAACAACCAACATGTCCTTCATTAGGTGAATGGATAAACAGTTTCACATGCTTACAATATAATATGATTCAGGGATAAATAGAAATAAGTTTTCTAGCCGCACAGAGACATAGATGAATCTTAAATGCATATTGCTGGCTGGGCATGGTGGCTTCTACCTGTAATCTCAGCGTTTTGGGAGTCTGAGACAGGAGAAACTCTTAATGCCAACATGGACAACAGTGAGACCAACAGTGAGACCAACATGGACAACAGTGAGACCACGTTCCTATAAAAACAGTTAAAATAAAAAGCATATTCCTAAGTGAAATAAGCCAGTATGAAAAGGCTACGTACTATATGATTGAATTTGTATGACATTCTGGAAGAAGCATAATTATAGAGATGGCAAATAGCCAGGGGTATGAGGGAAGAGTTGAACAGGTAGAACACAGGATTTTAGGAAAGTAAAACTATTGTGTATAATACTGTAATGGTATATACATGATGATACACATTTGTCAAAACCCATAGATCTTTACAACAAAAAATTTAATGTATATCATTAAAATGTTAATGTGAAAAAATTGATATTTCCAAATAAAATTTTATTTTTTATTTTTGATGGAATTAACAACAAAGAAATGCATGTCCCTGCAAAAAACATGATCTCATTCCTTTTTATGGCAGCATAGTATTCCATGGTGTATATGTACCACATTTTCTTTATCCAATCTATGACTCATGGGCATTTAGATTGATTCCATGTCTTTGCTAATGTGTACCACATTTTCTTTATCCAATCTATGACTCATGGGCATTTAGATTGATTCCATGTCTTTGCTATTGTGAATAGTGATTCAGTGAACACACACATGCACATATCTTTATAATAGAATGATTTATATTCCTTTTGGAATATACCGAGTAATGGGATTGCTGGGTCAAATGGTATTTCTGCCTCTTGGTCTTGAGGAATCACCACACCGCCTTCCACAATGGTTGAATTTATACTTTGAGCAACAGTGCAAAAGCATTCTTCTTTCTCTGCAACCTCGCCAGCATCTGTTGTCCTCAACAAACTAAAACAAGAACAGAAAACCAAATACTGCATATTTTCACTTATAAATGGGAGCCGAATGATGAGAACACATGGACACATGGGTGGAGGGGAACAACACACACTGGGGTGGGAGGAGGGAGAACATCAGGAAGAATAGCGAATGGATGCTGAGCTTAACAGTGATGGGATGATCTGTGCAGCAAACCACCATGGCACACGTTTACCTATGTAACAAACCTGCACATTCTGCACATATACCGCTGAACTTAAAATAAAAGTTGGAAAAAAATCCAACAACAACAACAACAAGGAAATGTCTTTCGAGAGCTTAACCTAAGAATATTCCTTACCTAAAAATATCCCTTATGTCAAGCACTACATCAGAATTGGATTTGGCATGCAGCGTTTTCTTTTTATGAGCTCCTTACGAACTTATAAGTTGATTTTAAATTCAACAAACGAAGATGATCCTGGGTGGGTCTGGCCTAATTAGGTGAGTCATTTCTTCTGTACCTACCACAGCACTTAGCAAATTGATAAATATAAATGGTTCTCAATATGAATAAAACATGAATAAGCATAATTCATTATTTATTAATGATGAATTTGGTGAGTCCTTTAAAAGTAGAAGCCTCAGAAAGAAATTCCTATGCTTGCATGAAGGATGAAGTAATTACCCTGTTGTGAACAAAGGGTACCACATGGCAAGGGCCTAAGGGCAGCCTGTAGACTCCAAGAGCAGAACCTGGTGGACAGTTAGCCTGAAAATAATAACAGCAGTCATACAGACACAATTAAGTTCTGGACTATTTAAATAGTCACCTTGCTATGCATGTCATAATTAATATATAGTATTTCTTCTAAGCTGGATCCAGTTCAAAATCTTCTTACTCTCAGAAACTATTGTTGATTCTGCTAATTTGAAAAGTATTTTTTCCCTCTGAAATCCCAAAGCACTATCTATTCTTTTATTATTTAAAAAAAAATAGCTAACAAAGGATAAATGCTTGAGGTGATGGATACCCCATTAACTCTGATGTGATTATTACACATGGAATGCCTGTATCAAAGTATCTCAGACACCCCATAATTATATACACCCACTATGTACCCCCCAAAGTCAAAAATTTTAAAAATTTTTAAAAGTTGCTAAGTTGCTTTAGGTGAAGTCACTTAAACTTCAGTTCAAATGGCAATTCCTCCATTGTGTGAATTTATTCAATTTACTAGCCTCTTTGAGCCTACTTTACTCAAAGAGTGGAAGGATGTGGAAGGGTGCAGTGAGGTAATATATAAACCATGTGACAGCCATGTTGTCTTAGTCAGCTCGGGCCACTACAACAAAATATCATAAAGTGGGTGGCTTATAAAGAACAGAGATTTATTTCTCATAGCTCTGGAAGCTGGGAAGATCAAGATCAAGGTGCTGGCAGATGCAGTGTCCAGTGAGGGCCAACTGGTTCATAGATGGTCATTTTGTCGCTATTATCTCACATGGTGGAAGGGAGGAGGGAGCTTTCTGAGGTCTTTTTTTATAAGGGCACTTATGAAAAAGTGCTCTAATAAATAAATAAAAATCCTATTTATGAGGGCTCCCTCTGAAGACACAATCTCTTATCAAAGGCCTCACCTCCTAATACCATCACATAGAGGGTTAGAATTTCAACAAACAAAGTTTGGGAGGGGGCACAATCATTCAGTCTATAGCATAGGACTATCAGAGCAAGTGTTCAGCACACATTAGTTGTTATTACCTTTCCAAAGTGGATTTTAAATGCCTGTGGGCCAGCACATTATCTTCTACTTCTTCTGTTTCTACCACAGCGCTTAGCCAATTGAGGAACTTAAATGACTCTCAATATGAACAAAATAATGAATGAACATAAACGTATTAGTTTCCTTTCTTAGCCGTTAATAATTATCACACAGTAACTTAATACAACACAAGCTTTTTACCTTACAGTTCTGGAAGTCAGAAGTCCAAAATGGATCACACAGGGTTAAAAACCAAGACGTTGGCAGGGTTGTATTCTTTCTGGAGTCCCTAGGAAAGACTCCATTTTTTTGCCTTTTTAGCTTTTGGAGGCTGCTCATATTCTTGGGCTTATGGCCTCTTTCATCTTCAAAGCCACAATGGCCAATTGTGTGTTTTCACATTGTTTCACTGACCTTCTGCCTCCCTCTTCCATGTTAAAGGACCTTTGTGATTACATAAGGCCCTCCGGATAATCCAGGATAATATTAAGGGCAACTGTATTCCTGAGCAACTTTAATTCCTTTGGCAACCTTAATTCTCTCTCACCATATAACAACATATTCATAGGTTCTGAAGATTAGGTTGTGGACGTCTTTGAGGGTCATTATTCTACCTACCACAATAAAGTAATAGGGCTGGGGTTTAAAGGCATTGGAGAAAGGAAAGTTTAGGAAGGCCACTACTGCAAGAGGGAATGCCAAAGATTCATTTAGCAATGATGGGTAGTATAATTATGGAGCTTGCCCAGGGATCAGAGAGGGTATTGGCCAGAGATGAAGCTGGACCAACAAATCAGAGCTGGAGCATAGGCAAATGGTAAGGTGGCCATCAACCGTTTTTGTAGAAGGATCAGATCCATGATATAAATACATTGTTTGTATTGTAGAAAAATCATGAGTCATGGACACATGGGCAGGGAATGTTGAAATATTTTCACAGTAAGAAATGATGAGACACAGCCTTCAGATGATGATAGCGAAAAGGGAGACAAGAAAAAGAATTTGAAAGCCTTTTTGTAGATGAATGAGCAGACACTGCTGATCCTCTCTTTATGCTTTTCATGTGTCTAGCTATCAAGCAACATGACTGAGATTTCCAGGAGAAGTCATTGAAGGCAGGAGCTGAGGGATGAGAAGGCTGGGACACTGAGCAGGCAGTAAGATAGCTAGCTGGTGATTGTAACAATCAGGGCTATTCTCAACTCCCACCACATCACACCTCTCCAAGCTCCACAGACAGTTCCAGAGACAACTGTCTGTTTCCTTGATTAAACCTTTGAAGTAAGGTGCTTATCTTTTAACATATCAGAATATTTTGCTAAATGTCCATTGCATTCTGCATTCAACTGTTTTATTCCACTGTCAGATAAAAACTAAAATTAATTTTTCAGGGTCAAGAACCTAGAAAGAAGATTTTAGACATAGCTCTAATGGTCACTCTCTTGTCTGCTCAGGTTGCCATAACAAAATACCACAATAGACATTTTTTTCTCAGAATTCTGGAGTGTGAAAGACCAAAGTCAAGGTCCTGGCAGGGTAGATCTGATGCGTCATCTCTTGATTTGTAGGTGACTGCCATCCCACTCTGTGCTCATATGACCTCTTCTTTGTGTGTGCATGGGAGCAGAGAGAGAATCTCTGGTGTCTCTTCTTCTAAGGGCACTAATCCCATCATAAGAACCCCCACCCTCATGACCTCATCTAACCTTAACTACCTTCTAAAGACTCCATCTCCAAACACAATCATATCGGGAGTTAAAGTTTCAACATATGAATTTTTGGGGGAACACAAGCATCCAGTTACAAGTCACATTATTTTCTCATGGATTCCAAAAATTCAGAAAATGTCTCTAATTATTATCCTCACTGCCTTCCCATATATATTCACAATTTATTATCCTGATAATTCATCATGACCAGCTAGTTGGCAGTGGAGAGTGTACATACACAATTTCTTTATTTGCAAGAGTCTTTCATAGTGAATCCAAAGCTTTGATTAGGCCTCTCTGCATCCTCAGTTTTCTTTGTGATCAACTGATCCATCAGTTATCCAGTAGAGGCAGAATATTTCTGGTCTTAGTGACCTTGTGAAGCCTTTCATAAGGACATCAATTTTCTTGCAAGAAGATGCAACTGAAGTTTAAGTACTGCAAGGCTCTCCTTTGTTGAAATGCCTGCTTGAATTTCTGGTATAATGTTAGGAAGATAAACCACTCTGTTTCTCAAAAATTATTATCTCAAAACTTTATGAAGTCCTTGGATACAGAATATAATGTATCCAGAAGGGGCCCAGTTTAGTGTCTTTTCTATGACCATAATAATCACATTTGTTTTTAAAGTTATTTTGTAATTAATTAATTTTTAGAGATAGGGTCTTACTCTGTCTCCCAGGCTAGAGTGCAGTGGCGATCATAGTTCACTGCAGTCTCAAACTGCTGGACTCAAGCCATCTTCCTGCCTCAGCCTCCCAAGTAGCTGGGACTATAGGCAGGCACACCATGCTCAGCTTATTTTTTTTTAATTTTTTAGAGACAGGGTCTTGCTATGTTGCCCAGGCTGACCTTGAACTCCTGAGTAAAGGAGGAGAACTGCTGGGATTACAGGTGTGAGCTGCTGCAACTGGCTTCAATAACCACATCTCTTAATGGACAATTGTGGCGCTATTAGGCAAGATAAACTTATGAGCCAACCATCACAGCTTTACTCACAGTCAGAGAGGTTGATCTGTGTTCATCTCTTTTCCTTGCACAGTTTCAACATTTTATGGTCTCTAGCCCTCTAATTATTCCTGTTTGATGCACCTATGGTCCACATTGGCATGATCTCAAATGGATTTCTTACCATGTATTTTCTGCCACCACCCAGAATTTCTCCATCAAATTTGTGATCTCATGTAAATACCATGTGACTTATAGGTAGAATATATCTTTATGTAACCTGCTTACCAATAATGTTATTAAAACAATCCAGAAGCTTCATGTTTGGTTGAGGAAATTGAAGGATAGTGGAGGTCATTTATATGTGGTAATGGTCCTAGACAGTGACTGAAACCTAACAGGTGTGCGGTTCATGCTGGTCTCCTTTTTTTCTCTGGTATTATCATCCATGTTTTCTTCAGCTAGGCCCGCTTGTCAATTACTATATGAAAAATAAAGTTGCACAATCTCTTGGTAAATAATCTATTCCTATTTTTCTGGTGCTTTGATTGATTCATTAGTACGGATTCACTTTTTCATCACTTCTTACCTAACCACTCTGGCCAAATGATACTAAATACATAGTAGTAAACACAAAATGAGCAATTCTCCCAGGTTACAGAACAAAGCCAGCTTCTGCTATAGATATTTTTATCTGTATTTGTCATATAAGAAATTCACTTAGAGAGACCAACTAAATTGTCAAGGTCACACAGCTCCTAAGTGGTGAAACCTCCAGAATTCAGTTTTCAGGTGAAATAGTTACAATTAAAATTTCTCTCCAAAACTTACCATTTTAATAGCCACCCCTTCAAGGTGGCCCAAATGACTCACATGACACCTAGAGAAATCAAAAAGTGCCTCAGTGCTGAGCTGCAAGGAAGAAGGCGGGTATAAAGTCATTGATCAACATCATAGAATAAGTCTGCTGGTTGCCTCCACAATGAGGGAAGAGAAATTTGCATTTCTTATTTCTAGGACGATAATTGTCCTGCTGTCAGAACGCTGTCGCATGCCTGGTACTGATTTATAATGCTGAAGCAACGTGACTCTTTGGCAGCTTCTCTGCAGAGCAGAGGTAGCCTGCCATGTGTCCAGCTTTGGAGGGAAGTGAATGCCACCAAGTTGGCCATGATTTATGGCCCAGAGTCAATGCTGTGTTTCTGAAAAACTGCATATTGGAAACAGCAAGGAGGGAGAGGTCAAAGAGGCTGGTGTTCAGTGAGGGGATGTAGCCACTGTTACACTTGGAATGCATGATCTGCACACCTAGTAAGAACTATCGAAAACACAGCAGTTAGGGAGAGGCTTCAGGCCACAAGTGGGCTACCCAAATGCAATGTACAGAGAGAAAACATCAAACATAGGGCCACTGAGAACCATGCAATTGAAAAGACCAGAGCATTAACTGATCCTTTAATTGCTGCCGATGTGTTCTATGCAGGAATCCACACCCCTTAGGAAATGGTCATGCTATAGATGCATTTGTCATTATGCTACTTTCTGTGTGTATCTCTGACCAGCTTTGCCTTTAGACCTGGTTTCACTATTAGATGGGAAAAAATGAGTTGTTCCTCATACCTAACAATAGAGACACAGTAGAAAGTGAACAGAGCTTTCCAGTATCCGAATCCTAGCCACATGGCTTCCTCAGCTTTGTAACCTTGGGTACATTCAGAAAGTCTTGGTGCTCCCATTTATCTGTACAGCAAAGATTGGTGTAATTATTAGAAAAGAAAGTAAAAGAAAGAGCACATTCCAACTACTTTCCTTTCAGGATTAGCAGTTATTTCAACAGTTTCACTCCTCAAGAGCCAGGGACATATCTCGTTTCTCTGTTGTTTCTTCTGGAACACTTATCGCAGCAGAGTGACCACAAAAGAGTGGGCATTCCATCAGTATTAGCATGGAGTGTGACCATGAATCAGGCAGTAGAAGGAGCACACAGCCATACCTATTTGGCAGATCACTGCTAGCTTTTCTGTGACCATCATGGATCTTACCACGAAGCTGGGATGGGATTCTTTATTTCACCTGTTCTACGATTCAGAGCATTGGTTGATTCAGAACATTGCTTGATTCAAACAAATTGATAATATTGTTTATCAGACTAAGATTGACAACATGAATCATCTTAGTAAAGCAGGACTAGAAGAAGATAAGAAAGAAGTAATCACTTAAATAAGCACATGGCAGTATTACGTAGTCAAAGAAGAATACATTCGAAGTCCAGCTTCAATAATCTGCGAAATTTTGAGTAAGCCCAGGTAACTTCTCTCCAAGTCTGTGTCCTACCTAAAAATATGATAGCCCTTTTACAATCAGGTAATAATATAGGTAACAAAAGTAGATGCTAAATATAGGGTAGTATTGATATCTGTTGTTATTGTTAATATCATTATCTTGATGACTAATTGTCAAGAATCAATCTAAACATTTTGTGTACATTAGACTTCCACTTGACTATCACTGACTCTCAACTACGACATATTATTCTCTGTCAGCAATGTTTCCTAAATCTTCATGGCAATCTCCCAACCATCCATCCATCCATCCATCCACCCATTTATCAAATAATTATTAAACTCCTACATTATCCTGGGGGTGTTATCAGATCTGGATGCCATGGCATCCAACACTAATGATAACATCAGACTTCCTCAAGTGCTTACTACGTGTCAGGCATAGTGCTGAGTGCTTTGTACCTGCTAACTCATTTAGTCCTAAAGCAACCCTATGAGTTCTATTCTATTTTTATTTAAACTTTATAAATAAGGCAACCAAAGTCCAGTAAGTTAAATAGCATTCCCAGTGTCTCAGAGCTGACCAGCGTTGGTGCCAGAATTATAATGCAGGAGGCACCTGGACTAACACATCTGTGTTCTTAACCACTACACTTATTCTCATGAAGCTATAGTCTGGAGAAAACAAGCAATAAGCAAGTCAACAAATGCATACCTAATACAATTTCAGTGACCATTAAATCTTAGTAGAAAATAATGGAAGAGAATTGTCTATGAATAGGGGGTAGTTGCCTAAAAATCTGAATAACAAAAAGTAAAACCGTGTGTGGATCAAACGGGAGAGTTCCCCAGGCAGCATAAATCATCCGTGCATCAGTGTATTTAACACAATGAGAGGGCCAGTGTGAATATCATGGTTCAATTAGCTTTGCTGCAGAGGTGAAACAACCCCAAATCTCCGAGGCTTACAAAATGTAACGTGGATTCCCTGCTAATGTTACATTTTGTTGGCTGCCCCATATTGTGGGAGAAGGAAAAGAGCACACATTACCAGAACCATAAAACATCTCATGAAACCTCTGCTGTGAAATGGTTGTCATCACATCTGCTCCCTTTCTGCTGGTCCAAGAATGTCTAGTGGCCAAACCTAATGATGGGGTGGGCCGAGGCTCCTGGCTAAGTCATGTGGCCACAGCAGAGGTGAGGTTCTAGTGGGCCAGTTCCTATTCTCAGACACAGCAGAGATTGTCTCTGGGTTTGGAAAGAACGGATCCTAGTGTAACAGACAAGTCTTCCTTAAGCATTGGAAAAGGCAGAGGCCTGACACTAGGCTGTGTTGATACCTGTCTGTAGGATTTTTCAAACCTGGGTCCCCAAACAAAGGGCAACCCTTAGTTTTCTCTGGTGTCCAAAGACTGAGAGAGGTGGTTCTCTGATAAAGAGAGTTCTGGCTGCCTGTGAATTGTGGAGGAAGCAGGGTGAGAATGGGTAAGAATATGCTGTAAATACAAGGCTACCTTTCTCTGCACTTGAATTCTAGCCCTGGTATTGCAGAAAAATTACTTAACATTGGTGAGGTTCATACATTTTATCCATAGAATGGGAACATCAAAGCAACCTCAGTGATGATTGTTTTCACAGGCACTAGGACTGACAATACTATTTGTATTAGTTTGGCGGGGCTGTAATAACAAAATACCACAGACTGCATGGCTTCAGCAACAGATATTTATTCATTCACAGTTCCGGAGGCCGGAATTCCAAGATCAAGGTGTTGGCAGAGTTCATTTCTTCTGAGGCCTCTCTTCTTGGCTTGCAGATGGCCATCTTTTCTCTGTGTTCTCATATGAGCTTTTCTTTGAGTACATTCTTAGTGTCTCTTTTTGTGTATGCATTTTGTTTTCTTATAAGAAAACCCATCAGATTGAATTACAGTCCCCATTTTAATGGCCTCATATAGTCACATTCTGAGATACTGGGGGTTAGGACTTCAACTTGTGAATTTTGGGGAGACACAGTCCAGTTCATAACATTAGGCACACAAAAAATGATCAGTAGATTTTCCTTTGTGATTATAGGATTCTCCTTTCTGTGATGTCAGGTTTTTTTCTTTCTCTAAGAGAGGTAGAGCATTAGGGTGTGTGATTTGATCTTACAGAAGTTTAAGGAAGTATAAAGATAAATGATTCAGGGTAAGTTTCATTTTTCCCATGCTGTAGTTTTCCAGGAGTACCCACCAGTCTAGACTTTATCACAAGTGGCACTGGCTGTGTGGTGGTCTCTCATTACATCATGAAGAAAATGGGTCTCCCACCTTTTCACTATCAGGGAATCCTGGGGTTAGCATAGCCTTCATGTAAATCAAAACAGTGAAAAAGAGGCCCGGAGAAAGACAGAACTCTTCTTGCAATAAAATGCAGGATTCCGTAATAGAAACCTCAGAGGATAACGGCAGTGATCACATTAGAAACTCACCAGGCTCACCATCTAATATGAACTTTAAATTTTCTTAACATCCTAGCATCTGGCCAAGGGTTGTCGCAGCCCCTGCAGATACAGAAACCTCAGCAGAAAGGGCATCAGAAAGGACAAAATTGCCACTGCAGTAAAGAAAACTGCTCTGCTTTGGAGAAAGACAAAACGTTATAAAAGGAAGGGGTTCAAATGGATTTCTCCCCTAAGGCTTTAAGAGACTTGAAAATGAAAGCTAGTAGAATTATCAGGTGAGGGGGACAGAAACTATTGATCTAGAGAAGAGAGAAGGAGAAAAAAACACCCAATGAAGTCACATTAAAGAAAAAAAAAAACACTGGTATAAGACAAGAGAGCAGGCAATTTTAGAAGTCCAGAGAAAGAAGGAAGATAATAAAAGATAATAATGTCTTTTGCATCACAGAGAAGAGGAATATTTAAAAAAAACAGTAGAGTAAAAAGTGGTGAAGAGAAATGTAGATGCTTATAGCAGAACACTCTTCCTTATTCGTGGTGATACAGCTGGCCAGAGAGAGGTTTCCATGTGCTGATGAAATCCTAGTTATCAATAGTAAAACAGACAGCCATCAAAACTCTGGTCTATACTATGTGGCACAGGCTGAATTATCTGTCCATATTCAGTTTTATTTCCTTACTTAAATATTGATAATTCTATTATCTATTCACCACATTTTTTGGGAAGAGTCTATTTTGTGCTAGGCAATGTGTGATGGAACGGTAACAATATGTAAGTTATCAGAGTAACAGGATTAAAAGACGTAGAGACTGCTGTGCATTGACACAGAGTCATAACTGAGTCATCAAGTCTATACTATATTTTGAGCATTGGTACAATTACCTTATAGTATAATCTGATTTTTACACAAAAGCACATGAAATAGGTAAATATTTTGACCCCATTATACAGATTAGAAAAGAAGAGGCTATGTAATTTGCCCAAGGTCATATGGTTAATATCAGAGCTAGGATTTGAAATAATGCAGTTTTGCTCCACACTCCAGTCTGCACTCTGCAATCCCCCATGCCACACCATCTATGAAAGGACACAGAGGTAGAACTTTAGGCTCCGAATCCTCAATAATAGCATAAGAAATGTTAGTTACTTTATTTACTATTCTTCATGACCAGACAGAACATGTGGCATTCAATATAGGCTAGATCTTAACATCAGATAGCCCAACCTGGAATGCAAAGCCAAAGCACTTTTTCTCAATGAGGAGGTTAAGTAGATGAGAAAAATATGACTTCATTCTAAATATGTTAAAAATGAATGAAAAACAATTATTTAAAACAACGTATCTGAGCACTAAACAAAAAATAAATAAATAAAAAGAAATGCTCAATGCTACATGAAATGGAAACTCAAATCTAAAATAATGATCAGAAAGTGGAACTTAGCTGTGCACAGAAGTAAGAGGACCAAATGTGTCCTAGAAGCTGAGGTTTTGATACCTAATAAATACCAGCCATGTGTAAGCCAGAGATGGAACCAAGTTCCCTTCTTAAAGGTAGGAACCTGGATATGACATTTAATTATTGAAGGGAGACACAGAAAACCTACCCTGGCCAAGTGCAGTGGCTCACACTTGTAATCCAAGCTCTTTTAAGGGGCTGAGGCAAGAGGATTGTTTGAGCCTAGGAGTTTGAGACCAGCCTGGGCAACATAGTGAGACCCCATCTTTATAAAACAAAATAAAAACATATTAGATGGATATGGTGGTGTGGGCCTATAGTCCCAGCTACTTTGGAGTCTGAGGCAGGAGAATTGCTTGAGCCTAGGAGTGGGAGGCTGCAGTGAGCTGTGATGGCACCACTGCACACTAGCCTGGGTGACAGAGTAAGAAGCTCTGTTTCTAAA
Source organism: Pongo pygmaeus (assembly GCF_028885625.2). Taxonomy (NCBI): domain Eukaryota; kingdom Metazoa; phylum Chordata; class Mammalia; order Primates; family Hominidae; genus Pongo; species Pongo pygmaeus. The sequence goes on from NC_072381.2 coordinate 58,869,706, forward strand.
GAAAAAAAAACACCAACACACACAAAAAAACACCCACAACTTGGCAACTCAGCAGGAAAATAAGCAACCTGCCCAGAGCATGAACAATGCACTATATGTGTGTTTACCAGAAGAAGATAGGTCAAGTTTGCATCCTGTTAGGAGGAGAAATTGGCCTAAAAATTGTCCCCACGTTTGCCAAACGTTTAGGGTTCCAGCACAGGCAAATATGAAATCTTAGAGTCATTTCTCTAAACCTTCCACTCAAGAGCAGTGATTGTACTTTCTTTTCAAGAATAAATGAAACATTTTCAAAACTAAGCACACATTAGGTCATAAAAGAAATAAAAATAAAAATTAATAGCAAAAAATCATCAAATATTAACAAAACACACCTCTAGATTATAACAGGTTAAACCAAAAATGGAAACAAAGCTTTTAAAGATGTTCTCTGGCAAAAAGATGTAGGAATAGGACTTTCTAGTGCCCATCTCCTTACAGAAACATCAATTTGAACAACTGTCCACATCCGAAAATACCTTTGCAAAAGGCAAGGGATCCAGGTGAGTGGTTAAAGCACCTGGGTGGAGCACAGGAATAAGATTCACTGAAGAGGGTAGGAAAGAGTTTCATATGACCTGTATCACCTGCTCCCCAATCCCAGTGTGAAGAGAGACACCATCTGCTTAGGGGAAAAAGAGGGAAGTAAGCACTACACTTCTTCAGGGATCCCAGCTCCAGGACCGCCCCAGTCAACCCTGGTACTAGGCCAGACCCAGTGGTCCCAAGCTCCAGGCAAGCATCTGTGGACTCAGCCTCCAGGCCCACACTAGCACCAGGCCAGCCCCTGCAGACTTAGGCCCCAGGCCTGTACCAGTGCCAGGCTGCCCCAGTAGCAAGTTGACCCTCAAATCCCCAGGCTCCAGGCACACCAAAGCCAGAATAACCCCTCTGGCCCCAGGACCTAGGCTTGTCTGTGCAGACCCAAGCTCCAGACTCAGCTCTGTGAACCCAGGCTCCATGCCCACCTTAGCATTAGGCCAGTTGCTGTGGCTGCAGGCACAAGATCAGCAGCCATAAAACCAGGCATCAGGCCAGCCTGAGGCCCTAGGCTCCGGTGGGCCCAGGGTTCAAGCCCACTTCAGCAGATTCAAGGTAAAGGCCTATTCCAGTATATCTCAGTGCTGGGCCAGTCCCTGTGAATCAAGCTTCAGAACCACCTCTACAGATCTAGGCCAGCACCTGAGAACCTAGGACACAAGCCTGTTCCTGTGGACTCAGGTTTCTGGCCCTCCCCAGCATCAGACTGGCTTTGCAGACCCAGAATTCAGGACCGTCCCCCAGACCCAGGTGCCAAGGCCACCCTGGCACCAAGTAAGCCCCTGTAGAACCAGGATCCAGGACTGACCTTAACAACCCAAGATCCAGGACCACCACTTTGCACTCAGGCTTCAGTCCTATCTCGGTGGACCCAGGCACCAGGCCCACCCACCTGCTCACCCAGGAATTAGGCCAGCCTGCCCAAAGACTCCAAAAGCAACAACCAGCCAGCCCACCCAGAATCTCTGGATGAGTTGACCAATGAAGTGCTTTCCTTGCCAAATCCAATCTATAAAGGCTAGAAGAGATGCCTACTTCTTCTTCACTAGCCAGTAACAAGCATACACTCTGTTCCCTTAATGGTGTAGTAGAAACCACATGAGGAGTCTGTCCTTTCACTCCAACCAGAAATATACTCCTTCCTATTTCTGTTATTGAGCTTTCAGAAGAGTCCTCTTGGAGAGTCAGGACGTTCATCATTGCTAGCAGTAAGAAGCTCCCACCCCTTATAGTGTCAGTGGAGACCATGTGGGGAGCTAGAACTCCCATTCCTATCAAGAAGTAAGGAAAAGTCCCTTGATTTCCTGTCTATGGAGGCTGAGTGGGGTGCCTGGACTTCAGCTTCCACCTGGCATTAATGAAGTGACCTACTTTCTTTTCCTGTTGGGCAGACATCAAGGAAATGCAGCTAAAGTAGAAATCTTACATATGATTCACAGTCTCATATAAAATAAAACAAAATGTCCAGGTTTCAATCAAGTATCATTCATCATATTAAATATCAGGAAGATCTTAGACTTAATGAAAAAAAGAAATACAGAGATGTCAACAATGAGATGACAGAACTGTAAGAATAATCTGGTGATGATTTTTGAAGAAATCATGCTAAAATTGCTTAAGTGAGCAATATAAACACATTTGAAACAAATGAAAAACAGAAAGCCTAACATAGAAAGACTGTAGAAGGTGGTTACCAAGGGTAGGAAAATAAGAGAAATGGGAGATGTATATTAAAGGGTACAAAGTTGCAGTTATGGGAGACAAATAAGTCTGGAGAGTCAATGAACAGTATAAAGACTAAAGTTAATAATATTATATTGTATACTGAAAATTTGCTAAAAGAATAGATTTAAGGCTGGGTGCGGTGGCTCACACCTGTAATCCCAGCAATTTGGGGGGCCGAGGCAGGCGGATCATGAGGTTAGAAGATCGAGACCATCTTGGCTAACATGGTGAAACCCTGTCTCTACTAAAAATACAAAAAATTAGCCGGGCATTGTGGTGGGCACCTGTAGTCCCAGCTACTCTGGAGGCTGAGGCAGGAGAATGGTGTGAATCCAGAAGGCAGAGCTTGCAGTGAGCCAAGATCGCGCCACTGCACTCCAGCCTGGGCGACAGAGCAAGACTCTGTCTCAAAAAAAAAAAAAAAACAATAAACAAAAAAAAGAGTAGTTTTAAGGTGGTTTCACCATAATTGTGTGAGATGATGGGTATGTTAATTTGCATGACTGTGGTAATCATATTCCTAGGTATATAAAAAATCACTTGTACACCTTAAATATATTTAATAAAAGCCACTGAATTACCAAAAAGTTATAGTTACATCAAAATGGAATTTTAAAAAAGTTCAAGTAACCCGCAGAAAATGAGAAAATAAAATGGAGAAATAAAGACAGAATAAAAAGAAAGCAGAAAATTAAATAGCAAACTTCTGGTTTTCAGTCCAGTATGTAAGGAGTTCAAAAGTGGTTACCAGAGGCTGGTAAGGATGGGGAAAGAGGGAGATGAAGAGAAGCTGATTATAAGCATGCAGTTAGACAAAAGTAGTAAGACCCAGTGTTCAATAGATCAGTAGGGTGACTATAGTTTATTATAATCTATTTTATATTTTGAAATAGCTAGAAGAGAGTAATTTAAATGTTTCTAGCATAAAAAAGACAAATATTTAAGGCAATGGGTATTTCAATTACACTGACTTACAAATTATTTATTTATTTTTTTCAAGAAATAGAAGGAAGAATTTATTCAAATATTATCTGAAATCTCATTTGAATGTTTATAAACCCACAAATAATGAATCAGAGAAGATATAATATAGTCACCTCAAGGAAAGAGCTGACATACAGCCAAGCTGCACTAGGAATTGTGCCTAGGTGTTGCCTATGGTCCATTTCCCCCCCCACTATTATGGTATTCTGTATTATTACTGTGTACAAGCAAGTTTCAAGCATGTACTTTTATTTCGTAATCAACAACCGAACTGTTGATGTTGCAGACGAATGTGTTTACAAAAAGCTTGGAAAAGCTAATTCAGAGCCTGAAAATACTAAATGAAGACTATGAGCTTAGTTGTTAGAATTTAGTTAAAAAAACAAGCCTAATTACTTTATAGGTGTATGACTATAAATGTTACTAAAACTTTCTTGGTTTCAATTCCTTACTAGTAATGTGGAGATAATTTTATGTATGTTAAGAGTTCTGAGCATTATATTTAATAAATACATCATGCTCAGCATTGTGCCTACTTACAGTAGGTCACAGAAAATGGTAAAGTATTACTGGTATTGTTGTTTTTATTGTTTTTTTTATTTTTTTTTCTTTTATTATTATTATTATTATTATTATACTTTAGGTTTTATGGTACATGTGCGCAATGTGCAGATAAGTTACATATGTATACATGTGCCATGCTGACTTACAAATTATATGAACATATGAAATTATCACATGTACCCTCCAAATATGTACATCCATTATATATCAATTTTACAAAATTTAAAAACTGAAAAATCATCAGCTCTTCTTAGGTCCAGAAAAAAAGCGAGACCAATAAAATCAGTAAGTCTATAGCCAGACTAAGAAAAAAAGAGAAGACAAATTAAAATAATCAGAAATGAAAGAGGAGGCATTATTACAGACACAATGGACATTAAAATAATAATAAAGGAATATTTTATGCAATTATATGCTCACCAGTTAGATAAACTAAATGAAATGGACCAACTCCTTGAAAGATACAATCTGCCAAAACTCAGATAAGAACAAATAAACAATTCTAATAGGCCTATAACTGTTAATAACCTTCAGCCACAGAATACACACCAGGCTCACATGGGGTTACTGGGAATTCTACCAAACATTTAAGGAAGCCATTTTACCAATTCTCCATAACATTTCCCAGAACGTAGAAGCAGAGGGCTACTTCCTAATTGAATCTGTGTGGTTCACATTACCCTAACACTAAAACCAAAGACATTACAAGAAAAGAAAACTACAGACCAATGTCTCTCACGAACATAGATACAAAAATCCTCATCAAAATATTAGCAAACTGAATACTTTAAGATATAAAAAGTGTACACACCATGACTCAGTGTGATTTATCCAGGTATGTAAGGCTGGTTCAACATTAGAAAAATCAATTAGCATAATTAATGTAATCCATCATATCAGCAGACTAAAGAATAATCATGCTCATATCACTAGATGAAAAACATTTGACAAAATCCAAAATGCATTCATGATAAAAACTGTCACCAAACTAGGAATAGATAGGAACTTCATCAACTTGATAAACATCTACAAAAACCCCACAGTTAACATCATACTTAATGTTAAGAAACTGGAAGCTTTACTGCTAAGATCAGAACAAGGCAAAGATGTCCCTCTCACCACTGGATTTCAAAGTCATGCTAAAAATGCTGACTAATGCCTAAGACAAGAAAGGTAAATAAAGGCTTTCAGATTGGGAAAAATAACATAAAACTGTTTTTATTAACAGATGACACACATTAAAATGTGTATAGAAAATGATCATCTGTACAGAAAATCCAAAAGAACTGACAAAAAATAAATAAACAACAAATTTCTGGTACTAATAAGCAGTTATAGTAAGATTGCAGGATACCAGGTTAATATACAACATGTTAATTGTTTCCCTGTACACCAATGATAAATGAATAGAATTTGAAAGTAAAAACACATTACCATTTAGATTAGCATCCCTAAACATTAAATACTTAGGTGTAAATCTAACAAAATATTATAGGATTTATATGAGAAAAACTAAAAATCTGATATCTGAGAAAAGGTATCAAAGAAGAACAAAATACATGGGATGAAATTCTTTGTTTATGGATAGGTAGACTCATTATGGTCAATATGTCAGTCTTTCCAACTTGATTTATAGATTCAATGCAATTCCAACCAAAATCCCATCAAGCTATTTTGTGGATGTTGACAGCAGGTTCTAAAGTTTAAACAGAGAGGCAAAATATCCAGAATAGTCAACTCAATACTGAAGAATAACAAAGTTTGAGGGTTGACACTACTCTACATCAAGAGTTTTTATAAAGCTACAGTAATTAAGGTGGTGTTATTGTTTAACAACCAGACAAATAGATCAATAGAACAGAATAGAGCCTAGAAACAGACCCACATAATATATGGTCTAAACTTTGACAAAGAAACAAAGACAGTACAACCGAGCAAATATACTGTTTTCAATAAATTGTATTAGAACATCTGTACACCACACTCCAGAAAAAAACCTACACACAAATGTACATTCTTAATAAAAATGAATTCATAAAGTGTTATAGACCTAAATGTAAAATTTGAAACTATAAAACTCCTGGGAAATAACAGGACAAACCGTGCAAGTCCGACGGTATGGTGATACATTTTTAGATATAACACCAAAGGCATGATCTATGGAAGAAAGATTTGATAAGCTGGACTTCATTAAATTTTTTGAAAGTCCCCTCTGTGAAGGATAAAGTCAAGAGAATTAGAAGATAAGTCATCGACAGAGAAAATATTTGCAAAAGACACATCTGATAAAGAACTGTTATCCAAAATATGCAAAGAACTCTTAAAACTCAATAATAAGAGACTTCTGGTTCCAAAATGGCAGCATAGAAGCTAGCTGACTTCCCTTTTCCTTCAAGAAAATTAAAAAGAAACACACAATGCCAAGATGATCACCAGTGTTTTCCCAGAGAAGGCCTCACTGATAATGTGATATGTAAGGAAACACAACAAGGAGGAGAGGGAATGAGATGTAGATTTGGGGGAAATAATTTTCTAGACTGAGAGAATGGCCAGGACAAAGGCCCTAAGTCAGGAACATAGCTGGTATATTCAAGAATCTTAAGAAGATCTCATGTGGCTAAGAAGAATAGAGAAGTAGTGGTGGTCTTTAGGATATTTATGATTTTTTGTTTGTTTTATAAAAATGCTGCAATGGACATATCCTTTGTATGTTTTCTTTTTAAAAAAGGACTGTCTTTTTTTTTTTTTTTTTTTTTAGGAGAGGTAAAACTGTAGAATTAAAGTCCCTGAGTTTCAGGGTGTGCACATTTAAAATGCCGATACTTATTCACCAACTGGCCCTCCAGAATGAATGTAACAATTTTACTCATCATTACAGAATAATATCAATTTTCTCATTTTTTCCAAAAATAAGAATCACAATGATAACGACAACAGTTGGCATTTGTTGAGCACAGATTATATGCCAGGCAACTCAACAAGAGCATTATGAATATTAATGAAGTCCTTACATAAACACTATATGTTATCAGTGTTATTTCCCCAGTTCATATCTATAAAGACATTGAGTCATAGCAAGGAGTGAGTCAGTATAACTCCAGAGTCTGGACCATTAACTAATTAGCTATAATCAATTTAACAAGTAAAACGATTTCCTATTTGAATTTGTTTCTTGGGTTACTAGTTCGAGATTATACGAACACATTCGTAATATTTCAGTCGAAAATTTGAAACTTTTAATAAATGACACTTTCAAGACATTTCTCATTAAGCTGTTTTGTTCATTTTATACTGACTTCTAAGCTCTATACTATTTTGATGATATTAAATGGTACAAATATGTAATCCTAGTTGTTCATTTGCCTTTTAAGTTTGTTACAATATCCTTTGTTGAAGAGGAATATTTTTTAATATAACAAATTATACATTTTCTATCAAAAGTTATTTTATGGTCAATATTGGTAGATATGTGCTTTTACAAATGAAACAAAAGGCAGTATTTAAAAATTTCTGGTAAATAGAATTAAGGATATAAATAAAATTAAAAATAATACAGAGTATTATTATTGTACACCAGGAAAATTCAAAAGGATTAATTCAAAGTAATTTGTTAACTTAAAGATGCTTTCATTGAGATAAAAAATACATGAATATACAAGACTGCTATGTCCAGCTTTTACCCATGACAACTCCCAAATATCCAACAGCCAGATCACCACCCCAGAAGTTTCCTTCCCAGTAACTTCCTAGTAAATGCCCTTCCCAGTAAATGCCATCCTCTTTTGAATTGTATCACCATTAGATTAGTTCTGCAGGTTGTGTGTATATGTGTTTTAATTAGGTATAACTTTCATATAGCAAAATGGACAAAAATGTATAGCTTATATGCATATACCCATGTAAACATTATTCAACTCAAGATACAGAACATTTCCATCTACCCAGAAATCTCCTTTTGTCCCTTCTCAGTCAAGACCTCTTTACAGATAACCAATATTTTGATTTCTATCGGCCTAGATTAGTTTTGCCTGTTTTTGACCTTCGTGTGAGTAGACTCATAAAGGATCTTTTATTATTCAGCATCTTTCACTCAACATATAGTTGAGTGATAATCAGTTACTTCTCTTTGTCAATTGCAGTATTCCATTGTATGAATATGCTAATTATTTATTTCTCTTTTGATTTACATTTGAATCATTTCCAGTTTTGTACTATTACAAATACTGCTGCTATGAACATTTGTAATAGTAAGTTCATGGGGTTGGATTCCACCAATCTAGTAGGAATTTAGCTTAATTAAAGTGTTTGATTTGCATTCAAGTTTATGACTTTAATAAAGGAGCCAAAATAAAATAGATATAACAAAGATAAAAGCATCCTATTAAACCAGCAACAATAATGAAGATTCCATTTATAATAAAATTAAATTATCTAAAATAATTAGGGCTAAACCTACTATGAGGTACACTAGATCTTTGTAAAGGGAACTATAACATTTTATTGGGATAAATAAAGAGGCAGAATTGATGGAGACAAACCACATACTTGAATATTTCAGCTAAATATTATATAAATGTTTAATATTTCTAATTTACCTTATAAAATTAGCACAACTGCAATTTAAATCCAAATATAGTTTTGAATTAAATAATTCTAAAATTAATTTGGGTCAAAAGTAATGAGAAATAAAGAAGGATATTTTATCAATAATAGTGACAATTGAAGGAGACTGATGTTACTGAATCTGAAATGTGTAACACAGTGGTAGAAAACTAAGAGTTGATAAAGAAACAAACCAAAATTCTTGATACATGATAAGGTAAGCCTTTCCAAAATTGATTAAGAAAGGGATATTTAACAAACAATATTGCTTATACCTTTGGAAATTGAACAGGTTGGTCCTCAGTTTTAGCTGATAATTAGTCTCTACCTGGTAAACAAATGGTATTTACAAAGATCCGTGAAGATGGTGAGGCTGATGGGGTTTACAATGAAATTATGTATTTTTGCTCCACTATTCTGAAGTACCAACTGTGAAAAGCAGATCCATTGGATAGATTCATTAGAAGCAGGAAAATCTTGATAGATGTAGCACCATGAAGTTGCTACATATATTAATCAGGATAGATTATGCTACAGGAACAAAACCACATATTTGAGTGGCTTGATGCAATAAGAGCTTTCTTCCCTTGAACTCCAGCTCTGCTGCAGGTCTGACAGGCATTCCAGAGTTCCTGTCTTTCACATGGTACATACATTTCAAGATGCTTTGATCTTGCAGTGTCTCTGTCTAAACACAAGCTTCTGCAACCCCTGCCGCAGAGAAAAGGAACATGAATAAAAATACACCAGCTAGTACCTGCCTTGGCTCACATTTCATTGGCCAGAAGTACTTATGTGACTTTGCTTCATTTTGTTTGTTTTCTATCATCCTGTCACCTGGTATGTGGCCAGGAGAAGACAATTGGGTATTGATGAAAATTCCAGCACACTGGCCTACCAAATAAAGGGATACTGTACTAAAGGCATGCTTCTTGACTTTGTTCTTTCCAGACTTTGCGTTATAATGCCAGAGCTAAGATGGAGCCCTGCGGCTTCAATGGGAAGATCTTCCATCCTTGTCTATAGCTCCACAGAGTCTCCTCAGGGATTTGTAAAACCATTCATCTTCTCTCCGCTGAGGAAGAGAAAAGCCTTCCATGGCTTACGGAAATCTTCTGATGATATTCTAATCTGCAGCAAGAGGTCGATCTCAGATTTTTGTGAGCACTAGATAAAAGTTTTCCTGAGTGAGTGCCTCAGAGCAGGCTTAGAGATCAGAAAGAATCAGCCATAGAGGGTGGATGGATACATTCCCGAGAGGAATTGGCTGTCAGTCTCTGGGCCATAAACTTTCATGGTGCTTAGCATGAGTTAAATGTATCACAAAAATATAGCTCAAAAAGAACACTGATTCCTGCAGACTATGCCAGCTCAAAACAACATTATCTTTTAGGGTGTCTTCTATGCTTCCAAGTTAATGCATATGAAACAACTCTCTTTTTCTGTCACTCAACAAGAATACACACAGATACAGAAGTCTTCTGATCCTAGGGGATGTGTTCCAAAGTCCCAGTTGATGCCTGAAATCACAGATAGCACCAAGCCCTATATATATTACACTTTTTTTCTATACATACATACTTATGATAAAGTTTAATTTATTAAATAGGCACATTAAGAGATTAACGATATCTGTTAATAAAATGGAACAACTATAACAATACGCTGTAGTAAAATGAGCATGTGGTCTGTCTTTCTGAAATTATCTTATTGTACAGTACTTATTCTTCTTCTTGTAATGATGTGAGATGATATAATGCCTATGCGATGAGATGAAGGGAGGTGAATGATGTAGGCATTATGATGTAAATAAAAGAATCCCGGAAATAGAGAATTTATGTTTTAAATCGTGCACCCTTCTGAATAGCATAATGAAATATAACACCATCCTGTCTGTCCTGCCTGGATTGCTGTTAGTCACTTAGTAACCGTCTCAGTTATCAGACCAATGGTGGCAGTATCACAGTGCTCGTGTTCAAGTAACACTTATTTTACCTAATAATGGCCCCAAGGTTCAATGGTAGTGATGTAATATTTTCCATTCTTTGTTGACCACCAGTAACTAAAACTGTGGAAAATAAAACTATGAATAAGGGAGACTATTGTATATCTTATTTATTTGCTGAAATTTTTTTATTTTGTTCACACATTCTGAAGACAAATTGGCTCATGAATGAAATCTAAAAGTAGTATCTAAACTTTTAGATCCCTTATTACATAAAAATGTATTACATATAAATGTACGTATTAAATACAGTACAACTGAAAATTAGCCAAATATAGACATAAGATAGTTATGTGCAGAAGGAATTAAGCCTTAATGCCAGTTATATCATGCTCTGATTCTAAGGAACTCTCAGTGTCTCACTTCCTTCCTCCGTAAAACTAACAGGCAAAGTGAGAAAGATACTTTAGCTGAAGTGATTTTATTTAAGATCCACTTCAGCTAATCCTTAAAGACATAGACAGACTTTAGAATTTGGTAGATAGAACTAAGTTTGAATTCAAGCTCTGCTTATTACTAATCAAGGAATAATCATGGGACCTTGAGAAAATTATTTGACTTGTCCAAATGAGTTTCATTATTAGTAAAACAGGGATAACAATACCTCCTTCATAAGATTGTTTTGAAGAGAAATAAAACAATGCATGCCATGGTACCACAGAGATCCTGGAATATGGGAGGTTTTTAATACATATTTGTTCCCTTCCCTTTAATAAGATATATCTAAAGGGGGCTTTTATATATTGCGGTTCCATGTATGTTTGGTATCTGATCTTCTATGTTTAAGCCAATAAAGCTATTATAAGAATTCTTATGAAATGTACTTTGTGTATGAATGTATACAAATAAACACATGCAAACACACACAGACAGACATATGTGATTCCTTGATTCTCATTTTTCTCCTAATTTTCCAAATTCAGCTTTGTGCAATTTATTTAACTGATTGCTTTGATAGTTTAGTGCTATGTAGCAGATCACTGTAAAACTTAGTGGCCTGAAATAGGATGTAGTAAACTATTGCTCATGGCCAAAATCCAGCCTACATCCTGTTTTTGTGTGTCAATACGCTAGGAATATTTTGTTGTTTTTTTACTATTCTTGAACTTTTGTTAAAAAAAAAAAAATACGACAGAGCCAGCATGTGGCCTGCAAAGCTTGGAAAATTTGCTAGTTGGCCTTTTCAGGGAAAGTTTGTCAATCCTTGGCTTAAAACAACAATGAACATTTATTTTGTTCGCAAATTGGCAACTTGGATATGGCTTGGTGGGGAAAGCTCATTGCTTCTCCACTTAATGTCAGTGGGGAAGGTTTGACTGAAGCTAGAGGATCTGCTTCCAGGATGGCTCATGCACATGACTGGTGAGTTGGTGCTGGCTATTGACTGGGATCCCTGCTGTGCTGGAGGAACAGGGACTTTAGTTGGTCTCCATATGGTCTGGACTTCATAGCACAGTGGCTGGATTCTAAGGGCAAGCGTTCTGAGAGCCAGGCAGGAGCTGTATTGAATTTATGATCTAGCTTCAGTGGTCACACAGGTTCAGTTTCTCCATAAGCTATAAGTCAAGCAGGCACAAAGGCCCACCAGCAGATGGTCCCAGCCTATTACCAGATGCTTAGTTGCAGATGCATACAGGCAATAGTTACATAGGAACTCACTTCCCATCATCACCTGCGCATCATCCCCTCATCATCCCCCACTGGCAGCTGGTCACATGTGGCTCCTTTGATTCTCTCAGGCTCTAACTTACCTCCTCACATCAATGCTTCAGGAGGACTGATTCATGTCTTATTCCTCTGATCCCTCAACTCTGCCTTCTAGACCATCATTTCCCCACCTCCTCTCAAAATTTTGTAAGATCTAATTCCTATGATAGTTCTCTTATCCCATAGCAATTATAGTGGCTTTGATTCTCTGATCTCTAGTTGATTCATTTATTAGTAGCAGAAGGAGTTTGAGAGAGACAGAACCTTTGTAAGCCAAAAATAAAATTCTAAGCCCATGAACTGACTGAATGTACCCCTCCCCCTCAGCCAAAGGGGGGATTTCTTTCAGGATTCCAAAGAAACCTGAAAAATTAATTCAGACCATGATGGGAAGATGGCCTGAGACAAGTTTCATTATACCCTCTCCTTTTTGTTTTTTAGATACAACTGACCAGCATTAACATTGATCCTAAGACTGAGAGAACAGACTCTTTGTAGCAATAAGATACCAATTCCAACCTAACTCTGGAATAACACCACATGACAGGTAACATACCCTAAAGGAAATCAAAGTATTTTACCCCAAAATATATTTATTTGACATATTTTAGAATAATCTTGCAAAGCCATCTCTTGTGGGGAAAATTTATATTCTATGGAGAACCCCTTTCTCTTTCCAGATTGTTTCCTGATGCAGGAAAGATTTAACTAAGAGTCTGATACCTTTTAAGGTCTGATAAGTGACGTTTACAATCTATTCTCTCTGAAGCCTGCTACCTGGAGGCTTCATCTGTGTAACAAGAATCTTGGCTACAAGAACCCCCTTTATCTTAATCCCAAGCATTTCTTTCTGCTGACTTCAACTTTTTTGGCAAAGCTTAATTCTTTCAACCAATTGTCAGTCAGGAAATTTTTGCATCCACATATAACCTGGAAGCTCCTATTTTGAGATATCCTGTGTTTCTGGGCTGAACCAACGTATAACTTACATGTATTGATTTATGACTTGCCTGTAACTTCAGTCTCCCTAAAATGTATAAAATCAAGCTGTAAACAAACTATCTTGAGAATATGCTCTTAGGACCTCCTGAGGCTGTGTCACAGGTCATGGTCCTCACATTTGGCTCAGAAAACCTCTTGAAATGTTTTACAATGTTTGAGTTTCTTCATCAACATCTTAAAGGTACAAATCTGGATTGGTTTTCTTTTCTGACTAGATCTAGAGGCATTAATAACCCTGATGCTGGTAGTAAATGCATTGGCAGCCCATGCCATGCTATGGCAAACACTTATTTAAACTGTCATCTGTGGTCACCAGGAATTAAGTGTCAATAAAGCTTTGAATGGCCAAATATTCAATGCCATAGGACATTTTGTGGAAATGGAGTATTGGAACTGTGGATTGTTTGTTTGCCTCTACATTACTGAAAAATGTGTTGAAAGAAAATTTTGAGCTCAAGACTTTTTAACTCAAGTTCTAGGCAACAAACTAGAAAAAAAAATGTCCTATCTCTATTAGCCACAGGATTGCAGTTTCTAAAAAGCACACATAAAAGTTAAACCTGTGGGTGGGCGGATTGCAATGTAAATGAATTCACAATCTTTGAAGGTCTCTTTTGGTAAAGTAAGGGCATTGATTATAAAGTATTGGGGCTCTGTCACCCAGGCTAGAGTGCAGCGTGCCATCACAGCTCACTGCAGCCTCAACTTCCTGGGCTTAAGCGATCCTCCCACCTTAGCCTCCTAAATATCTGAAACTACAGGTGTGTACCTCCACACCCAGGTAATTTTATTTTATGTAGAATCAGGGTCTCTCTTTGTCACCCAGGCTGGTTTCAAACTCCTGGGCTCAAGCAATCTTCCTGCCTCAGCCTTTCAAAGTGCTGGGATTACAGGTGTGAACCACTGCACCCAGCTTCTGGGCAGATTTTTATGCTAAGAACTTTGATCTTCCAAATATTGCTGAGCTGTCTTTGCCAATAGAAACAGCAGCCCCTCACCCCATCAACACTCCTTTGACAAGAAAGCAAATGGTCTCTTCTAAGGTTGTCTTAAAGGAAACTACTGATATTTCTTAACACCTACGCCAAAGACTTCTACCAGAGGTCTTGCTCTTAGATTTATAAACAGGTTTAATTCCAAACAGATACCGAGAGTCAAGTACAAAGTGTGACTCATAAATGCATGCCATAATTTCCTCTGCCCAGTGTTTTGCAAAATTTTTCTAATTTATATTTATGGAAATCTAAAGAAGTCATCTGGAAAACAATGCTAAGGACATAGAGTAAAGGTAGAAGAAATGTAGTTATCATAGGATGAATTTGTTGACTTGGGTACTCTAAGCAGAGATTCTTAATTGATTGTATAAATTGATACTGGCTCTAAAAGTGTGCTTTGTTAGTTGACTGAAACATGAACTTAAAGGTGACCTATAATTATTGAAGAGAAAATACCAAAATTTGCTTAGTCTAGTACAGACAAGTATCCAATTTAAAGGAAGTTGAAATGCTAGACTGAAATACTATGTTAGACCTGCTCATTTACTCCATGTGTCTCACATGATGGTGTAGGGGACACTTTTTTCAACAAGACTTTAAAAGTACATTAGTGAGGTGAGTACTGTCATTCTTTTGTTTAATTTTTGTGGGTACATAGTGGCTATTACCTAGGCCAAAAATGACAGTGGGAGATGTTGCTATTGAATTTGGCTTCCTGAATTCAATGAGGATGATGGTAACTCAGAGTGGCAGGGGCCAAATGGTTTCACATAAACACCAGAGACCTTACCTACAAAAGTATTAAACAAACAAGTAGCAAAATTATGGACCTAGACTAAACATATATATAATTATATTAAGTGTAAATGTACTAAAAAGGCAAATAGAGATACTTTTTCAGATAAGATTAAAAAAAAAAAAAGAAAGTCCTTCAACAACATATTCTCAACAGAGGGGATATGGTTTAAGGATACAGGCCAGAAAAGTTCAAAGTAAAAGAGGAAAAAGATGCACTATAACAATGAATGCATAATAAAATTTGAGTGGCTAGATTAATATTAAATGAAATAAACTTCAAAAAAGAAGTACTTCCAGACTTTAAAAAGATACTACACAATGATAAAAGAGGCAAGCTTCAGTCTAAGCACAGTGGCTCACACCTGTAATCCCAGCACTTTGGGAAGTTGAGGTGGAAGGATCACTTGAAACCAGGATTTTGAGGCTACAGTGAGCTATGATTGCACCACTGAACTCTAGCCTCAGTGACAGAGTGAGAATTTTCTCTTAAAAAAAAAAAAAAGAAGAGGCAAACTTTAAATGCCTGAAGCAAAAATAGCAAAAGAGAAGAGAGATAAGTCTATACTTATTGTTGTTGATATTAACTCTCCTCTTTTAACACTTGATTTAAATATTAAATAAAAAACATTAGGAATATATAAAATCTGTAAAAGAATATGAACAGCAGCATCCCTTTCAAATACACATGGAACCTTCACAAAGAAAGTGATATGATGATGACTGAACTGGTCTCAATAATTTTTAGAATTCAAAATCTTATGATTTCTTTTCTTATTCTAATACAGTAAAACTTTTAAAAAAGTAAGAAACCCAGAAAAATTACATATTTTTTCATATTAATATTACCCTTCTAAATAACATGTGTATCAGAAAAGAAATATAAGAAAATTAAGACATATTTTGAACTCACTAAAAATAACAACACAATATTTAAAAATTGGTGGATATGAATAAAACAATGTTTAGAAGAAAATTCACAGACTAAAATGCTTATCTTGGAAAAATAGAACTGTTTAAAATTAGCGAACTAAGTTTCCCCTTAAGAATACAGAAATAAACGGGCAACTTAAACGTAAAATACAGAAAATGAAGTAAATAAGATGAAAGCAAAAAGATAAAATAGAAAATGCATGATAATAGAGAAAATTAAGAAAGTCCAAACTGGTCTCTAGAAAAATTAATGCAATTGATATAACCCTAGCAAGACTAATCAGAAGAGACAGACATACATGTCTGCACACACACACACACACACACACACACTTAGACACATACACAGAGAGCAATAGAGAGAGACAGAAGAGAGAGGAAGAGAAAGCGACAAATACGGAATTATCAATATCAGAAATGAAAAAAGGGGCTATCATTAGAGATCCTACAGATATTACAAGTACAATAAGTGACTCCCACAAACAATTTTATGTTAAGATCCTAAAAATTTAGATGAAATAGCCAAATTCTGAAAACAAAAACAAGGCACAGTCTATTAGGTATGCTAATCCCAGGAAGTTCAATTTAGTGGTTGCCCATCAATAAATGTATTTCCTCTTTGCAAAGATTATGACAGTAATTGATAATTGAAAAGACCTACAAATCCATAGAACATATCTATATAAAGCAAAAATTAGGGTACAGCAGAACAAAGAGAAGAAAAAGTGGGCAGAAGGGAAGAACAAGAGAAAGACTGGGCAGACAAGAAAGAGATTTCCAGGCACAGCTCTCTAGGGTCTTTCTTATTTGCACAAGGTTGTCCTTCACCTCTAGATTCAACCCCTAAAAAGTGAGCAGTAACACTTTGCTTCAGGAGAGTTCCCTAAATTTTCCAGCAGAGTTTTGGTGCCCCTCTGGCTATATGGCCAAAGAAGACTATCTATATGATTATGCCAAGTATACATCATTCATGTATGCTGCCAGGGGAGTTTCAAATATTAAACATCACACAACAAACAGTGTTTATCACACTGTCTATATCTTAGTCAAGAGTCAGTGCCAAACTTCCAGGCATCTATGCATATAATTATAGTATCCTAATCCAGCTGTAAAATCACTTTATCCTTTATACCCATATTAACATAATGAAGAAAAACAACATTATCTTATTAATGGAGGTATAGAAAGCATTTGGAGAATGACTTTTTATCCAAAATATATAAAGAATGTCTACAAATCAATAATTTGAAAACATGCAAAAAATTGCAGTGGACATGAACATAAGCTTTCATAAAATATGAATAAATGCCCCAAATCACATTAAAAGGAATCAATACTGTTAGTTACTGGAAAAATCCAAATTAAAACTACTGTAAGATAATACTTCCTACCACTATAATTTCTAAAATTTAATAAGCTGACAATCTCCAGTGTTGAATAATATGTGGAATAAATTGAACATCCACACATGTCACTGATTTAGGTCAGTAAAGTGATCCAATCATTTTAAAAAACTATTTGCTTTTTATAAGAGTAAATCTACATCTATCTGTTTACCTAGTAATTCTAGAAATTTATTCAAGAGAAATGAAGACCTATATCCATAAATAGACTTACATAAAAATGTTTAAAGTAATTTTATTCATAATGACCAACTACTAAAGAGAAAATCCTAATGTCCATTAATGGTAGCTAAATAATAAACATAATTTTGCATAAACGTTTTGCATAAACAATTTTTGCACAAAGAAATTATGATATATTGGTACTTGGAATATTTCTTAGCACTATGAAAGATTACACCGTTGATACATTCTATAACATTGATGAATCTACAAAATATTATGCCAAGTGAAAGAGGCTATACACTAAAAAATACACACTGTACAATTCCATTTATATGAAGCTACAGAAGAGGCAAAGGTAATCTGCATAATGTAATTGAGAGAAGTAGTTGCCTAATGTTGCATTAGGGATCTTCCTGGGGCGATAGATTATTCTATGTCTTGATTGAGAAGATTGCTTACACATTTGACAAAATTTATTGAAATTATACATTTAAGATCTGTGCATTTCACTGGTTGCAAAATTTATCTCAATATTAAGGAGTAAACATTGTAAAAGATAATAAATTGTAATATGTTAAAAGAAATAAGACAGATACAAATAATACCTTTATGGTTCTATTTATGTAAAGAAATACAGGAAAAGATCATGGGGGAAACTTTCTGGAATGATAGAAAAAATGTTCTGTATTTTGATTGTTATGGTGGCTCTATGGGTAAATATATCTGCCAATACTCATCATAATGCCCATTTAATATATGTAGCTTTTACTTGTGTTAATTTTACCACAATAAAAAGAAGAAAATCTTAACCTTAAATGTATATTGGGAAAGAGAGACTTAAAAACACTGTTTTGTGCATTGATATCAAGAAGTTAAAGAGCAGCAAATTAAATTCAAATGATATAGAAGGAAGAAAGTAAAGGAGATAAGAATAGAAATTAATGATGTAGAAAACTTGTGGTAGAGAGAATGAAAAAAATCAATAGTTTTTTTTTTTAAGTGAAAAAAGCCATTAAAATGACAAACCCCTGCCAAAAGTAATCAAGAAATAACAAGAAAAAGAAAACGATCAGTATCAGGAAAAAAGAGGTATATTAATATTGATCCTTCAGATATAAAAAAGGATCATAACAGCGTTATCCCAACACATTTTAAATGACTCGGTGTGCTATGTCCATGTCTTGAAAAATCAAACAATTAAACTGCAGGTTCAGTACACTCTTCCCTTGTATAGCAGCAGATGTTTAAAAAAGTACATTCTGGCTAGAGTATACTGAATACAACTGGGGACTTATAATTCACTGATACTTTTGTATTGTTTTTATTTGTTAAACTGTTTTATTGAAATATAGCATGTACATAGAAAAAGGGCACATTTTATCATCATATTACAAGATGAAATTTTACAAAATGATCACACCCACCTTGCTGGAGATACAATAATGAATAAGTTATGAATATTATTCTCCTGTCTGTGATACATTATTTAAATCTGTTTTTCCCCACGAATACTTTCTTGCTCCAATGTCCTCAAGGCTTATACTCTGGTCTTTCCTTCTAATTCTTGTAAACTCATCTGCTCTAAGTAAAACACAATTTTCTAGCTATCTTCCTTTTTCTATGTAATTGAAGAAAATCAGTCGGTGCCACTACATTCATGACCATTTTTCTCTACTCAGTGATCTCTCCTAAGATTATTTGAAGTCTTCATATTTCTCAAAATCTTGATTCTCCTGTGTTCACCTTAATTCTCAGATGGAGGCTTGAGGCGGGAGATCTTTAGATGGGACCCTCATTAATGTAAGCCATCAATTTGTAAACCAACCTCTACTTGTCATCTGCACCAGTTTCTCTCTCTCTCTCTCTCTCTTTCTATGTGTTTCTCTTTCAGCCTCTCTCTCTCTCAGGAAATATCCATCCTTCTGCCTATGGCTAGTTCATTATGCACCTTTGTTCTGAGTCTCACTCTCTTTCTTCTCAGGAAACCTATACCTATATTATCCCTTCTGTTTCTTTTATTTTCATTTTGCCACACCATGTCAGATTGTAACATAAAACCAAATCAACACAAATATTTCTAGACTCCACTGCTTACTTTAGCTGCAGTTCTATCTCTCTCCTTCTATTCACAGATTTCTTAAAAGACAGAGGAATGCGTTTTCTGTTTCCTCTCACACTTAAATAGCTTGTATTTTATTGAAACAAATATATGCCTGCACTTCACCAATTTTTCACTTACTAAGGACATCAGTGACCTCTGTGCCTTGATGCCAGTAGATATATTTTGGTTCTCATCTTACTTAACCACTCATAGAATTTCATAAATTGAATATGATCCATTTATTTAAATTTGTTTCCCTTAACTTGAATAACTACTTTTTTAGTCTTTCTTAAATTACTGTGGACCCTCCCCAGAAACTTAAACCAGCAGATAGGAGTTTTGAAGATTAGAGTTATTCAGGGTCTATTTTCTTGTCAGTCTGCTTCCTTTCCCCAAGATTAAAGGTTTCAATTGGTAACTTATATGGTGTTATTTCCAAGTTTTTATCACTAGATTAAGATTTTTTTGCTCTGAACCACTAACTCGTATACCCAAATACTTTCATGACATCTTCACTTAGAGATTTAACAAGAATCTCAAAATCAACATGTTCAAAACTGAACTCAAGATCTCATGTCCCAACTTTGGTCCATCTCCTGCATCTCCTTTCTTAGTGAATTCCATCAGTCGATACTCCTTTCTCTCACCTCCAATATGCAAAATCTGAACAACCTTACCTCCTAAGTATCTTCAGTGAAACATGGCACTAAAAGAGCCTGTAAGATGTTTGGGGCTGAAACAGGGGAATAGAATGTTGTGAACTCTGGCTTTGATATAAGTAAACACAGATGTTTTAAACTTTATTTTAAAAGTCAGCTTCGGAAATGCTTACATTTTTGTCATTTTTTTGGTTTTTGGTTTTGTTTTCTTATTGGCAATGAGGTGGTTTAGTTCCTGAATCATGATCCAGTCTTCTGAATTGCTTGGCAGCTCTGGGGTTCAGTTCCATGGTATTGTCTTTGATTGCACTTACCGAATTTTAGATTTTCTCATCCTGTGGAAATACATGATATTTGACCCATATATAGAATTCTGGATCAGAAACTTCATGAACTCAAAGATAGATTGTGGTTTCCAGGCAACCACAGCATATACTTACTTTAAAAAGTAATGGTTCAATGACAACTTGAATCATCTGATAGTTGAGTAGCTTATAGAGTTCTAAAGCTCTATACTTCTAAAAGTTCTCTCAAAAGAACTATGTTCTTTGATCTAAATGCTTATATAGTTGAATCCTGCTTAATGAGGCTTTCAGGGACATCAAAATTATGTTTTATTTAAATCTTATAATGGAAACCAATTGCAACAGTTTACTAAATATGTGCACCATGACTATTTTTATTCCAACTTCAAGTAACATATGTGAGGCATTATGTTTGTACACTCGTGTGTGTGTATATACATATGTCATATGACATATATGACAAGATAATTAGAATTATGTTTAAAGCTATGTATCAGGTTGTAAAAGTCCTGCTTCTGTTATGCTCTTCATAGAAAAATGTCTCAAAAGATTATTAATAGAAATAATAATAGCTAACATTTATTCAAATCCTACTAGATACAAGGTACTTTGCTAAGGGATTCCCATATATTACTTCATTTAGTTTTCACAAAACACCTGTGAAATAGGTGCTATTAATAACTGTATTTTCCAGACGAGAAAACTGAGGCTTAGCAAGGTGAAATAATGCTGCAACATTCAAAGGCTAATACATAAGTAGAACCATGATTTAAGTTTAGGAAAATACTCTGACTTCACAGTTTACAATCTTTACCTTTAGCCTATGTTACATGCAAAGAATTGCCCATTCAAGGTGTTGCTTCCTCATCATACTTTCTTTCTTTCTCTCCTCTCTGGTTCATATTCATGTAACTCCACTAAATCTGCTGCTTTAATGTTATCAATGAACCCCGTGTTGCCAAATGCAATGTCTTCCTCAAATTCCTCAACTTTAAGGTAATTTATAATAAAATTCAAGATCTCCATTTATAAAAAGTATTCTTGCTTGACTTCTGTGATACAGCATAGTATTTTGTTGCTCTTTCTTCTTTGCCTACATTTCTTCTTCCTTTACCTAAATTCTAAATGTTGTAATGGCTTGCTTCTTTTTAATTCGACACTCTCTTTTGGTGACTTTAATTCATATTGCTTACATAACATCTATATTCTGATAGATCCCAATCAATACCTCAGCCTTTACCTCATCTAGACTTTCTACAGAAGTCTAAATGTGTATATCCACATGCCTACGTGACCTTTCCACTCAGAAAAGATAGAGATCTCAAACGTGACATATGTAAGCAGAACTTTGAATTCTGCTCCTGGTCTCACCCTCACATCTGCTTCACCTGCAGCCTTCTCCATCTCAATTCGTGGTAACATTTTCTTTCAAGTTTCTCAGGCAAAAACCTAGAATCTTCCTTGACTGCTATCTTTCATTTACACCCCACATCCAAAGTGTCAAGGAATCTTACTGGATTTACATTCAGAATGTATTCAGCATCTGACAACTTATTAGCACCTCCTCTGCTATCACTCTGACCCAAGCCAACATTATCGTTGGCCTGAATTTCTGCAGTTAGTGTGTAAATTGGTTTCATGCCTCCAACCTTTCCAACACAAGATCCATTCTAAACATAGCAACTGGAGTGAATCTTGTAAAAAGTCAGTCAAATAAAGTCATTCCCTGCTCAAATTCTCCTGACATTTTTCTGTCTTACTCAGAGTATGTGACAAAGTCTTTACAATAACCCTGTAGACTTGCAACCCTCAGACTTCCCTGAACTTATCATTATTCTCTCCTTCTGACTCTCTTCAGCCACATACACGTGCTTCCATGCTATTTATTGAATATGTCAAGCATGCTCGTGCCTTACGTTCTTTGCACTGACTGTTCACTCTTCCTGGAACTCTCCTCCAAATCCAAATGTTTTTCTCTCTCTTCCTTAGAGTATTCGCTTAGATTTCATCCTGTCAAAGAGGCCTACCCACCCACCCTAATTAAAAGTGAAGCTTGCACCCCCACTCATATCTCTTCAGCCGCATGCAGCCCTATATTCCATAACACTTTTCAATTCCTAACATATCCTATAATTTATTATTTTTATTATTTGTGTTCTAATGCCCTCTGCAAAAAAAGTAAGCTCCACAGGGGCAGAAAATTACGTCTGTTTTGTTCACTACCATACTCCAAGTGCCTGGAATAGTGTCTGGCATATAGTAGTGTGATATACAGCTGACCCTTAAACAACACAAGTATGAGCTGGGCAGGTCCACTTACATGTCAATTTTCTTGTGCCCCTACCATCACTGAGATAGCAAGACCAACGACTCTCCTTCCTCCTCTCAGCCTACTCAAAGTGAAGATGGCTAGGATGAAGACCATTATTACGATCCACTTAATTAATAGTAAATATATTTTTTCTTCTTATGGTTTTCATAGTTACATTTTCTTTTGTCTAGCTTGCCTTATTGTAGAAACACAGTATATAATACATGTAACATATAAAATATATTAATCAACTATTTATATTATCAGTAAGGCTTCCAGTCAACAGTACTCCATGTTGTTCAAGGGCCAACTGTATTCACGTACACATATACATATACATAAATGTACATGTATATATGCAAAAATTATATATAATTTACACCCTTGTTTCCTTATGCTCTTCCAATCATGTACATATATATATACTAAATAAATAACTGAATGAAGTCATAAAGTAGAAGGAGAAAAAATTCAGGGCCAAGAAAAATAAAAGAAAGATACAAATGTATCAATATTATAGTCTCAAAGAACATATTTTACCAGTTCTAAAGCAGTAGCACTGAAGATCTCAGGTACTCATGTGTGCATTTATCCTTCGTCTATTATCAAGATGTATCTAAAGGACCATTGGAGCTTTGGTTTGAGTAACAGTCTACCACAGTGCTGATGCAGAGTTTGGCCTAAGAGTAGGTGGATCCAGTGTGTGAATATGCTGGTAGTATTAATAAATAAGTCACCTGCTGGGAAACACACACACACACACACACACACACACACACACACTGCACAGATTCCCACTCATATTCATAGTTCAAATAAAGTCTTATAGTACACCTCTAGTGAGCAGTGAGTGATGTCACATTTGACTTGGCAATAAACTAGTACAAGCAGGTTCACTGTTAGAAGAGAATTTGGATAACGTTTTAACTATCCTGAGCTTCAACTTTCTCAGTATTATTAAAAAGGGCGATAACAGTGATACCAAAACCATTAGAGTTTAGGAAGATTAAAGTAAATAACATGTAGGAAACAATATTTATGATATCTTAATATGAGGAATTCTCTTTAGGCTTAGGGTATCAGGCCAGTTAAAGGCTGAAAATACATACCTCGCTTGCACTGTCATCTTCCAAGGCACCCCGAATCTCTGGAGCCCGGTGCTGTTCTTACAATGCTTCTTAATACAGTGGAGATAAACTCTGGAAACAATATACTATTTATTTTACAAGGTTTTCAAAAGCTGATTCTGATATAGATATGTAATTATGAACATTAAATAGCAATTTATGCTCTCCTTTCCTTATTCGCTAGTAATAGATCAAATCATTTAGTGTCCCATCAAATTAGGAAAAAAAATGAGAACGTTAAGTCCAGTCAAGTAAAATGGAAGGTTTTAAAGATCATGTCTTTTGCGGGAATATGGATGGAGCTGGAGGCTATTAACCTCAGCAAATTAACGCAGGAAGAGAAAACCAAATACCACATGTTCTCACTTATAAGCAGGAGGTAAATGATGAGAACTTGTGAACATGAAGAAGGAAATAATAGACATTGAGGTTTATTGGAGGGTGGGAGGAGAAAGAGGAGCAGAAAAAATAACTATTGGGTACTAGGCTTAATTCCTGGGGGATGAAATATTCTGTACAACAAACCTATGTGACATGAGTTTACCTATGTAACATACCTTCACATATATCCTTGAACCTAAAATAAAAGTTAAAAAAAGGAAGACTTTTTATGTAAACTTCCACATTGTTCTGCTATGATGATAAAGCTGATGAAGGTGAACCATGAATCTCCTGGTATCAGAGAGACGAGGGTTCTATTCCTGGCTCTCTGGTTATCATCTGTCTGATTCATATAGGCTGCTTCACTTCTCAGATTTTCAGCAATTTGTTGTCCTTTCTCAAAAAAAAAAGAGTTTTAATAATATCTGTTTCACAAAAATTGTTGTGGATATTAAATGAACTGTTGTATGTGAAAGTGCTCAGCACCTACTGTGAGACTATGAAGTGTTGAGTCTTTCCTTCCTCTCCTCATCTCTATTCTTTTTTCACTGCCTAGTTCTTCATATTTTAATGTACCTATGCCCATGATTGTGTTTCTTATTCAGAACTTGCTTTGGAGTATTTGCTTTCTGGTTTGATTCTCTCTTACAGTTCTAGCCTCTGCTTTGTTGTGGGGATTGAGGAAAGCTCAGTCTTCCAGCCGCCCTGGATTTTAGGCTCCCTTTATTATCCGTCAACACTGATGAGACAGAGACCCCTCAGATATAAATTCAGCTTTTCTGCCTTCTTTCACCCCAGGCTTTAACTGGGTCTCAGTTTTATTGTCCAGTCTTTGTAAGTAAATGTCTAGCATCAAAGTGCACCTTTATCTGGCAAATGGGAAAAGATGAAGTCTTAATTTCCCGCTCCATTTTGTTTTCTAGGTTCCATGGAGACAGTTATTTCATAGCGATCTCAATCTGTCCTCTGAGTAGGTGAATTTCTGTGCTACCTTGAGCTGGACTATTGATGTATACTTAATTTTGAAAGAACACAAATATGGAAGGAGGATATGAAACTGAAAATTATGTGTGAACGTTAAGGCCCACCAAGCTGGAGGTTGAGAGATTGAACAGAATCATACAGGTTCAGGGAAAAATCTTGAAGTTGGCAAAGAAAACCAGAATTTAGGAGCCAGGTATTAATATTTCATATATGAAAAGGTATGGAAAAATAACCTTGAAAAACTGTTTTATCCTTTAGGTTACTTTCACTAGTTGCCCAGATTGTGCTGTAAGCCTGGCTTAGAGGGCCAGATATGATTTAGATGGCAATGGGATTAGCAACTTCTTGTGAAGACAAAGATCATGTACATTCACTCATTTACCCGTTTGTTCATTCAGTGAAAGGAACATAATCTAAGCCCCAAGAGATCAAGGACTTGCCCTGCTTTGTTTTCTCCTATCTCCCCAGCTTCTACAAGAGTGCTGGGCATGTTATAAATATGCGTTTAAGAAAAGAATACTTGTCCCAGAGGACTGATATTTTGGGGTTTCATCCTAAGTACAGGGAGAACCTTCTGTTTAGGACTTTACTCTCCCTACTATATCTATTCCAAAATCACACATCCTGACAGGGTTCTGCCCCTCTCAGCACCTGCCACATCTTAGACAAAAGTCTTGACCGGGAAGACAAGCACATCATCCTCATTGAAAAGGGCTGGATGCTCTGATTAAGCACAGTTTTGTGGCATTCTGGGGATAATGAAAGGCCAGGACCTCATGGCCACTGCTCAGCCAAAGGAAAAGGGCCTTGCAGACCCTTTGTGTGTCATTGACAGTGTGGTTGAATGTTACAAATCAGAATGAAGGGTTGCAAAGCACAGCTCAGAAATGTACAGGGTCTGCCTGGAAATGAGACAGACTTTCAACAATTTATCATGGCACTCACCATGCTTGCTTCAAGGCAGAAGGAACCATAAATACCGAGGACGAGAGTGAATCTGAAGTTTGAGCATTTTCATTCAGAACAAATAAGCATGTGGGCCTCATAGAGGCCATTGTCTCCTGGTGATTTCTTTGACTGTCATTTGTCATCTTTCTGGCAGCTAGTGTGGAGGCACAGCGCCAAGTCTGTATAGGGGTACAGAAGCAACCTTGCTCTTAAATTTCAATTGTACAAGACCCAGGAAAAAAGATTTTTGAGATCAAATTGCCTAGCCCCTGTTTTATTCAGGTAAAATTAAATCATCAAGGCTATTTGGTTTTCTGCTACTCACATGACTCAAAATTCTCCTTATTCTTTATTCCACTGTAGTTTTGTTATGCTGTGCAGCAAGTTGAATTTGATATTTAATCATGGTTTCTCTTGTTTCATTATAAAGATAGTTTTTGAAGGACATCAAATAAATTGCTTAACATCTTCCTGGGAATAGAGGTAGAAAGCATACACTTTTAAAGTTAGCAGTGATGCCATCTCTTATTTTTTGGCTTTTTTTTTTAAACTTCTATTCAGTAAACATAAAACGTTACCATTTTCCAGGTTGTATTTAGAAGACAGAGTTCCATAATGAATCCATACAGTCTGTGGTTTCATAGTTTAGCTAGTCTAACCTTTTAGGAGAAATATACACATAATCCAGTAATACCACAACATAGAAGGGTCATAAACAGGGATCTATGGAAGGTCGGAGAAGTAAACCTTCGACCACTAATCCCTGGGGGGCTAGGAAGTGGTGGAAAAGTAGCACATTTCTATACAGCCACTTTGATATAGTTGAATTAATGGGGTTGTTTTGACCTTGTGACTATTTGATTGGCCAGCCTGATGCTTCAAAATGTAAACACATTATTAAAATATTACCAAGAGTAGTTACAATAGATGTTGCTAAATCTCAAATTTCCTGAGTCTATCCATGACCATATCTTCACATTTCTCCTTCAGTGGTGGATAGTGGCAAGGCTATGGGGTAGAGTTTGAGGATGGGCTGCCGGTTCCACGAAGAGTAAGGATTTTTGTGGCTCACGCCTGTAATCCCAGCACTTCGGAAGGCAGAGGTGGGCAGATCACGAGGTCAGGAGATCGAGACCTTCCTGGCTAACATGGTGAAAACCCCCTCTCTACTAAAAATACAAAAAAATTAGCCGGGCATGGTAGCAGGTGCCTGTAGTCCCAGCTACTCAGGAGGTTGAGGCAGGAGGATGGCGTGAACCTGGGAGGCCAAGCTTGCAGTCAGCCGAGACTGCACCACTGCACTCCAGCCTGGGCGACAGAGTGAGACTCCATCTCAAAAAAAAAAAGAGTAAGGATGTTTGTGTTTCAAGCTCTCTCTCTCTTGCTCTCTCTCTCTCTATATATGTATATGTCTATATGTGTATATATACAGTTTTTGAGAAATAATTTACCTATCATAAAGTTCACCCATTTAAAGTGTTCAATTCAGTTGTATTTAATGTATTTATAAAGGTGTAAAACCAACACCATAGTCTTTTACCATAATTTTAGAACATTTTTATCACTCCAAAAAAAATTATACCCATTAATAGTCACTCCCCTATCCCTCCCACCCTACACACACACACACACACACACACACACACACACACACACACACACACACCCCCCTAACCCTCACCAGCCAGTAATCTCCTTTCTGTCTCCATAGGTTTGCCTATTCTGGACATACTATATAACGTGTTCTTTTTCAACTGGCTTTTTTTTTCACCTAGCAGAATAAAGTTTATCTATGTTGTTGCATGTATCAGTATGTTATTTCTTTTTATTAGCAAATCATATTCCATTTTTTGAGTATATGACATTCGTTTATCCATTACTTGGTTAGTGGATGATTTGTTTCTAGTGTTTGTCTATTATGAATATGAATAATAATGAGTAATGCTGCTAACTAACATTTATATGCAAGTTTTTGTAAAGATAGTTTTTATTTCTATTGGGAATATACCTAAGAGTCAAATTTGTAGATCATATGTGAACTCTATATTTAACACTTGAGGAAATAAGGTTACTGTATATGTAATTTTAATGCTGAAAATATACAGGTTTTTGTTTTTACGGTTTACTGAAATGTCCGTGTAATGCAGCCAAGTAAAGAAGCTATATGCTCATTGTATTGGGTCTTACAAATGAGTAAGAATCATGTTATTCAAAGGATCAATAAGACACAGTGCTTCCAACAGAAAGCTCATGGCTCAGAAGGGGAGACAGATCTTGATGTTGCATGGTGTGAGGAAGCCTAAGACAGAAGGCAGAGGGGGTGTGGGCAGGAAGGCCAAGAAAAACATCTTGAGATGGAATATTGTCAGCAGTCAGAAACTGATGGGGAAGGGGAAGGAAGCAAGAGATCATCGTATGCCAAGGCATGAATTGGGTGTAAAGGTGTGGTGTATTCACAGGAAGTCAAACAGCACAACACGAATGGGAGACTAGTGTGGAAAGAGGTGGCAGCCAATGAGTCTGAATAATCTCAGACCTAGAAACATGCCTCAAGGGAGCTATTTTCCACTTTTTTTTCCTTTTATCCGTGAAAGGAATAAGAAATGAAAACAACTACAAAGCACTTTGAAAAAAAGAACTGCCTATGAAAAAGTTTATTATTATTAAAGCATTAATGGAAAAAGCAATACTGTATTTTCAATTCAAACAATATTTCTTTACTTTTTATTCTTAAAAGTCATAAATACCTATTGTAGGAGAATTGGAAAATACTGAAGAGTATAAAATAAAAATCAATAGTAATCTTATAATCCAGAAACAACCAATTTTAACATTTTAGAATCTACCTATATTTATTTTTATATTATAGCAGCTTATATAGTTAGAACTTTAAATGCAGTTACATTTATAGAGATTAAATTATAAAAATTGTTTTAGTTGCTGTTTACAATTAATACTAGTTTATAAGCATTTTTCCGATTTACATATTATCCAAGAACAAGATTATTAAGACAACATAGAATTTCACTACAAGAAAAATTAGTTGATGAAATCTCTTATATATGGTCATTTATGACATTCTTTTATCTCAACATAATCTATAAATGTTTTGATATCAGAAATAATTTCTTGACATAGTTAATTGTTCACTAAAATGATTTCCAATTATATTAATTGAAATAAGTATTAAAAAATAAAACTATTCTTCTAAAAGAGAAAAATATTTTCTATATTTATCTGGACCTTGCAGGAAAGAGACTTTCTAGGTATACATAAAAACAGTGAAGACAGTTGCAAAGTCAATAAATAATGACTTTGATTACATTAAAAAATGTAACAATGAAACATTCACAGAAAAATTAAAAATAAAGAAAACCCAAGGAAAGTATTCACAAAATATTCTGAAGAAGTATGGGAATGAAGTGTTGCTATTCTTAGTGTATACAGAACTCATATGTATTATAAGTAGTGGTAGAGAGCCACTAATATAGTAATACAGTGGGCAAAGGGTATGAATGGTCATTTCTCAAAGAAAGTCAAAGAACTAATAAATATTTTAAAAATTGTTTTTTTACTTGGTATCAAAGCAAGCATATCAATAGAAGTGGGATCTTATTATTTTGTATACGTAATTAGCAAATTTAAAATCCAATAATTTTTTACTCAACAAGGCGTCGCTAAAATGTGTATTTCCTGCTCTCTTAGTGTAATTGCAATGGTCCAGACTTTCTTGTAAGCAGTTTGACGACATGCAGTACATGTCTTTAAATTGTTTATGCTCATTGATGCAATCTAAGGATGTTTTTGGCATCTGAAACAAAGATTGATGACCAAAGATATTCATGTCTGGCATTTGTATACTGTATCATGTATTTTCATTATCACAAAATAATTACTATAAAGAATGCAAAACAAATCATGAAATGTATACATACGTATTTATAATGCTATGTTGTTTTTCTATTAAAAGTGATACTTGAAAGAATATTTTCTAACATGGGCTAATTCATATTATATATGTGAAAAGACAGAATACAAAACTACTTATAAAGTCTTATACCAATTTTAAAAACATAAGCAGAGAAAAAGACTTAAATGAAACATATTTGTGATGTTAATATTGGTTTCTTCAAGGAATTAAGCTACTGTTAACTTAGCTTTCTTTTCTCTATTTCTTAAATCCTGTTCTTCATCCTGGAAAGGTAAGAAGAGTGTATACCTTGGGAGCCTTGTGCAAGGAGATGCCCGTAGAATATGTCTGGAAATATATCAGGAATGCCTCCTTAATTCTTTGCTTTTCAGTGTTTGGCAGGTCCTGAATTTGCCATGCATCCTAAATGTGAGGATTATACTTTCGTCCTGTGTTGATCCCTGCTTGATGGGGCATCCTGTCTACTTTGTGGCAGCCTATCACCTAGGGTCAGAGCTTGTCCCCATAGTTTCAGTTGACACAATCCTGCTTATTATGGATAAGTTCCTTAAGACTGGGGATAGCCCCACAAAGTGGTCTGCTATCTTCATTTGCTGCTCCAGAGTGATTGTGTAATTGGGGAATGGGAGTTGTTGTGTCATATATCTTCCTGGATTTTAATTTTCATATATCTAAAGTGAATATTTTGGGAGACGTTTCAGGGCATTGAAAAGTGTAGTGAATTGTGAGGTAATAAAAACGGGGTGGGACTGTATTACAAAAAAAACTTCTTTGTGTCAGACATAGTACTAAGGCTTTTTAATTTGAGGTGATAATCCAGCTAATAGGTATTATGTGCATAGAGAACACTGCACTTTTCATATGAGCTGTCATTCAATGATCATTGTAACCCTGGAGGTAAATGCTAGTTTCCCAAATTGCTTCTCAGTCCCCTAATGGCTGAATCTATTTCGTAATTATCTGTATCTCTATCACCTGGCTAATGTTTAGCCCTAAGTATCTGTGAAAAGTCCCAGGGATAGTAAGTGACAGGCTGTAACTTTAATGGTAGTCTGTATAATTTCGAAAGTAGAATGTTTAGACTTTTCTGTTTGGCCAAGGGGAGGTCATTTCTCAAAAACTGCCTCCTCACTGAAGAGCAAAGGACACTGGCTTTCTAACCTAATTGTGAATTAAAATCTGAGATCTTGCCACCAGCTGGATGAGTTGGAGTCCTTAGGGGGTGGAATGAAGACAAGCGGAGGAAGGGGATCAAAGGTCTGAACTTTTAAAACCTTCCCTGGTGAGGTAGGAGCAGCTGATGAAACCACTGGCAGGCAAACCTCCTTGCACTTAACTGCAAAGTGCTCTGATTCGGTGATCTGAAGGAAGACCTTCTGCTATAATTGACACATAACCAGATGGAAAATAGTATCTATGTGATTTCAGGAAAATGTAGGGACACATTTTACCTTTAGAATTGTGCCGTCTAATACAAATAGAATATGTGCCACATATGTAATTGTAAATTTTCTAGTAGCCACATTAAAAAGGTGAAAATAAAAAAGCAGGTGAAATAACTATTTTAATAACATA
Source organism: Pongo pygmaeus (assembly GCF_028885625.2). Taxonomy (NCBI): domain Eukaryota; kingdom Metazoa; phylum Chordata; class Mammalia; order Primates; family Hominidae; genus Pongo; species Pongo pygmaeus. The sequence goes on from NC_072381.2 coordinate 58,901,487, forward strand.
TTTTATTTAACTCAATACATCTAAAATTTTATCATTTCAGCATGTAGTTGGTATAAAAAATATTAATGAACAATTTAACATTTTTTTCAGAGGAAGTCTTTGGAATCTGGTGTGTGTTTTACACTTACGGTGCATCTCACTTTGAACTAGGCACATTTTGGGTGCTCCCATGTGGCAAGTGGCTCCTGTATTGTATGGTACAGATCCAGATTCCATGCTTTGCTCTTGAAATCTAAAGCCTGGGGCTCAGACTTGCTTGGGAACACAATATAATTTGGGCTGTGCAAAAGGCCTCTATGGATGATGTACATTTTTGTGCTTTTAAACTTTGAAGTTCAAAAAGCTTTTTCATATACACTATGTCATTTAATCATCAGTCATCTAATCAACCATCAACTAAGCTGTATTCGTTTCCTGGGGCTGCTGTAAAAAAGTTCCACAAACTGAACTGCTTAGACAACAGCAATATAGTATCTCGTAGTTCTGGAGGTCAGGAGTCTAAGATCAAGGTGTTCACAGAGCCATGCTTTCTCTGAAGGTATAAATTCCATCCCACACTCCAATCACACAATCACTCTGGAGTAGGAGATAGAGACTTGCTTCAGGTCTTTCTCCTAGCTTCTGGTAGTTTCTTGGCTTGTGGAAGCATGATTGTTATCTGCACATGGTGTTTTTGCTATATGTGTGTCTGTGTCCAAATTTTCCTGTACTATAAGGACAACAGCCATATTGGATTAGGGGCCTACCCCAGCCCAGTATAATCTCATCTTAACCTAACTAATTACGTCTACTGAAAACCTATTACCAAATAAGGCACATTCTGAAGTACTGGGGTCAGAACTTAAACACGTGAATTTTGAAGGGACACATTCAACCCATAACACAGGCTTGAAGAAGCAATCGCCAATTACTCTGCCTTAGTCTGACTGATTTTGCGCTACTAAGCTGCACATGGTGTGTGTGTCCATGTACATCTGGGTCTGAGTTTGTGTATATATATTTCTTCTCATTTTCTCGGGGACCTTCTCATGACTGCAGCTTCTGTGCATTCTTCAGCACATAGTAGGCACTGAATACATGTTTGCTGAAAAACAGAATGAAAAAGCAGATTTGTGGCAAACTAAGACCCATGTTTGTGGTGCTATTACCACATTAGGGAGGTGTGTACCTTTTATGACATGTCTTTACTTTGGCTGGAACCCCCTGTTTTCAGTGCTTTATAACACTTATTATAAATTCCATCTGGATGGAAACTTGGCTGAGCTTCTTGACCTTGAGCTTTTAATTGATAGTATGCTTATTGGAGAATGCAAAATACGAGTTCTAGTCTTTGTGATGCTCTTTTATGCCTGTATGATTTACAAATAGTGATGCCACAAAAGGCTCTTTCTGACTTCGTTGTCAGTTTTTACAGAAATAAAATATAGATGCCCTAACGATAGAGCTATAAAGTAAGAGCCAGACAGAGTAAAGTGGTGTGGTGGCAGTGTCTTGAACAACCAGTTGTCTTATTGTGGAAATGCGTTTTTTCAGGTACTCCTAACGAGAGCTCCCCTCCTGCCACAGGCTAAGCTAAAGACAGTTCACATCTACCTTCACAGGGTCTCTTTCTCATAAACGGGATGCAGGCCACCCTTGAGCTGAGCATCACCTGTTTGTCCATATATATACTTCCAAATCTCAATCCAGCTGCTTGGATTTTATTTCAGATTCTACAGTGTGGATTACACATTATTGGTGTTAGAGATGCTAATGTGTGTTTTGTGAGTTTGCAAAAAAAGTATCTAAATTCATCTGTTTATTGAACTAATGTTTGTTGAGTACCTGTTGTGTGCTCAGTGCTGGGGGCATACACACATAAATGAGAATATATGTCTGTCCTTGAAGACTCACAGTCTAATCAGTGAGAGATAGTGAACATAAACAATTCACACTGCAATGAGGAGAGGTCAATAGTACAGTTAGGACACTTAGAGGACACAGAGAAGGAATTTTTCACTGTGAGCATTAAGTGAGGTAGAAGGCAACTCATCCTAGCTCTACATGAATTTCATACAGAGTAAGCTCACTGCTTTTTGCAAATGTTGGAAAATTAGTAAAGATTAACACATTCTGTGAAGAGGGAGTTGCAACAACAACAATAACAAAACAGAAAAGGAAAAAAGATTAACATGAAGCGGAGAGCACCACAGAAAAATAATAATGACTTTTCTTGGATCTAATGGTGCACATTGAGAAGGCACTCTTTAAACCACATGTAATGGCTTCCCAGTAATTGAGCCAGACCCTGTGTGGGCCAAACAGCTCCCATGTTGACATCTAGAAGTCCCTCCTCCTTTCTCTCTTCTTTGTCATGAAAATGATAACCAATATGTGCATGCTGTACACTGAACTTTAAAGCAATTTTCTGATTTAATCATCGTGACCCTATGTTGTTGTTTTTCCATATTCATCCTACAGACCAGAAAACTGAAGCCTGGGGAGATTACAAGGTTTACCCAATATCATGTGGTGTTTTGTGGTTATATTTGCCACCTTTCTTGCTTTTGAAAACGATAGAAATCAAAATTGTAATTACCCTAAACAGACTAGACAATTTATTGGTCAATTATCTAGAGAGTGCAAGGGTAGATGTGGTGGTAGGATTGGAAACAGGGGTGACAATGGCATTGGAATTTTCTCTACACTGAATCTGTCACTTTATAAATGTTGGCTTCATTTTCTCAAGCAAGTTTCTCTACGTGATAGTGTACCCTTTCCCTGGCAATTTCAAGCGCACGTTCTAGTAGATTTACCGCTAGGAAGTCACAGGGGTCTTTCCAACCACTGTCAGATACAAAACCCCACAGGAGGACTCTGACTGGCTCATTTTGGGTAAGCCCACAGGTAACCTCTCACTGCAACTGGGCCAAGGGTCACCATCAACAAAGCCATGTGTTTTGAAGCATTTCTTGAAGGAAAGATGATGTTGTTTAAGGTAGTAAGAGTAACCAAAGTTTACCACAATGGTGAAGTTGGAACTGAAATCCATACTTTATGACTCCATACGTTCTGACATTGAGAATGCCATAGTAATTTTCAAGTTGATATCTAAAGGACTTTCTGTCACTTGCACTTGGATGTTTCGCAGGTACCTTGAACTCAACTGACGTCAGAGCCAACTTGCCCTGTGCTGCCATAGCCTCCAGCCCCATGCCCACCTGGTCTTCATCCAGTTTTGTTATATCACTGACAGTTGCTCCAGGGCTGCATTATAATTTACATGGGCCCTGGGCACTTTTGTTTCCTCCATAAGAATATTAAAAGTTATATTTTATTGCATTGGTATAAAGAAGAATATATTAATATTACACATTTAAGCATTGTCTTTGGTAAAGTTCATTTTGCTCTTTGGATTAAAAGAAAATCAAAAAATTTCTTGACAACCCCTCTAAAAATTTTGTGGGCCCCAGGCACCTTGCCTGCTGAGCCTAATGAATAAGTTGACCCTGAATTGGTCTGAATGGGTCTGAATCGCGCAAGATACAAATTAGAGATTTATCTTTAACATTTTCTCACCCCATCCCCACATCTTAATCACCATCTGTCATCAAATTTACAACCTAATTTTCTTCCCAATTCCAAATCCTCTTTATTATTATTTTTTTCTATCTTCACTTTCACCCTCCATGCTCTTGCCTCTTGACTGGTTTCCTCACATACACTGTTACATTTCTCTAAGCTATTATCATTAGTACAGCCACAATTATATTTTAAAAACAAATCTATGGCTAAAACCCTTCAAGTGCTTCCTCTTCTTCTTGGGACAATGAAAAAGAATAACCTTAACATAACCTGTAAGTTCTTGGAACAGCCAGTCCCTGCCTGCCTCATTAAACTGATCCCATAGGACTCTGGTTCACTTTTCCTGCCTTGGCCACACTGAGCTCCCCTCAGTCCTTTGAATGCAGCTTTAGCCTTTGCATCTCAGGACCTTGAAGCGTATTCTTTCCTCTGGAATGCCCCTTCTTCTTCGAGACACGTCACATTAATTACCAAGAATTCCTTACACCTTGCCTCAAGTGTCACTTTATCAGGGAATCCTTCCCTAAACTACCTCACACAGCTTAGATCAAATAATATGTTTCCCTGGCAAACTGTATTTCTTATTTGTAGTGCTTTTCAAAATCGTAATTAAATATCTAATTATATAAATAATAATTTAATGTCCATCTCACCCACCAGAGGGTAAGTTTCATATCTAATTTCTTTATCATTGCATCCCCATTGTGCCTTCTACACAAGACCTCAAAATCTGTTGATTGAATGAATGAATTAAAAATGTGCCGCTATGTCCACAAATATTTCATATTTTTAAATTCACAACAAAGGTTTTTTGAGGCCAACCCAATGCCAGGGACTCTAGTAGGCTCTGAAGACATAAGACATTCAAATCATTCCCCGTATGGAGTTCTCTTCTACATGGTGAGACACGTAAAAATTAGGTCAATAACAAATTAGTTACGTTCTCTCTAGTTGTATTTAGTGTTCTAAAGGAATGAGCAGGATGCTGACTTAGCCTTTGAAAACTGCCTAATCTTAGATGCTAGAACAACATAGTTCTTAACTTTGGGAACAGTTTTTTTTTTCTCTGCCTTGAATTCACTGTGAGAGGTGCAGAGCATAGAAGGGTTGAGGATTCTGTGGGCTCACTCTATTGCCTACATTGACTCATACTGCTGACTAGGACACTTAGTTGCACTGAACAAAAGGCCAGGTGGGAGTTTGAAGCTTTTTAATATTTATACTGATATTCTTCTGTTTTGTTGTTTTAGATTTTACCCTGATGGTGATTTAGCACTGATTGGGTTAGGCGGTTATTGAGAATGAAGCTCTGGAAAAGATAAATTGGATTCCTAAAAACAAATACAAGTATTGATAAATATATTACATGGTAAAACTAGTATGGAAAGTCAACAACTGACATTCTCTTTATTACTGATAGCATGGGCCTGTCATCTCCCAGAACTTATGAAACAGAAAGTATCTATATATACTATACATATGTTTGGGGAATTGGGTACAATCACAGGAATATGAGCCAGTCCAGAAACTTTTGATGGTGAATGAACAAGTACACAGGGAAATTTGTTAATACTGGCCTCTCATGTAATAGTGACCATTCTTTATTTTATATACTGATTTATGGCATAAAGCATTGAATTAAAACCTTATTTTATGGTTGATGCATCAGAGACTCAATGAAATATAATTTGCCTGACATTGCAAAATTTCTTAGTGACACTACTCAGTCTAGGGATTGACTAGATATTGTAATGTTCCTGCTTTAACACATTGCTTTGCCTCTTCCTTTATCAATTGACTCACAATCAACTCTTACTAATTTGCACATGTGCTGAGCACATTGTAGTCTGCATAGACCAAATCATTTATAACAAAATTATGTTATACTTACTTACTAGCATACCTCCTTTTCCTCGCTGTCAATTCCTCTGTGTTCAGAACTTTACATAATAATAACAGTCTGAGACAAACAAGAGTAGGAAAATAAGTAGGTGAAAAATATCTCCACTCAAGTACGGAGGCAGACCTATCATGTGCCGTAAGATGGAGAGCCAAACATAATCAGTGAACATCCTTAAAACTATCACAGAGAAGCAAGGTTTTTGCAGTGAAGAGTTTAGAGTTAGAAAGAATTAGAAATGTAACCACTACTTATTTTGTTTGATGACCTTGGACAATTTAATTTACTACTTTAAGTCTTGTGTGTTTCTCCTTTAAATGTGAGATAATACAACCTACTAGCATAGTCATTGTGTGAGTTTATTCTTCTCTATCCAAAAGCTGCTTGGAGGGGAAATGGGAATCTGCAGCATTGCCTCTTCACTCATCCATCCCCCCCAATTCCCTTTGCAAAAAGGTAGCCATTTATAAAATGATCACTTAGCTTGTGAGATAATTATTGGGCTAGGAAGAAATCAGTGTGCACTAAAATGCCCTAGAGTGTGTTTCAGCATATTTGCCACTGCACAGAGCTTGTTGGAGAATGGTACCATTCCAAGACGTAGATACAGGATTCAGAGATGTGGGACTCGGAAGCTTAGGCTCAGAACCTAAACCCTAGGCTCCAACCCAGATTCACTAAATTGTCCTGCATTGCAGCATTAGTCACTGCCCAGCTTTTAATAATGTGATGCTTTTTCACATTTTCCCATCTGTAAAATATGAATAATAATAGTACAATAGTTTCCTCTTATCTGCAGTTTTACTTTCCATGATTTCAGTTACCTGTGGTCAACTGTGTTCCAAAAATATTAAATATAAAATTCCAGAAATGAACAAAAGTTTTAAATTGCATGCCATTCTGATGAACTCTCATGCCATCCAGAGGGACATGAATCCTCCATTTTTCCAGCATATCCACATGGCATATTCCACCCACCCAAGTCATTTAGTGACCTTCTTTGGTTATCAGATCGACTGTCACACTGTTACAGTACTTAAGTTGAAGTAATGTTTATTTTACTTTAAAATGATCCCAAAGTACAAGAGTAGTTATACTGGCATACTTTTGTAATTGTCCTATTTTATTATTAGTTATCGTTGTTCATCTCTTACTGTGCTTAATTTATAAATTAAGCTTTATTATAGGTATGTATGTACAGGAAGAAAAAAACATCTGGTATCCTTGGTTTCAGGTACTCACTAGGGGTCTTGGAATGTATCCCCTGTGGATAAAGGGGGAGTATTGTAACTGTATCAAAAGTAGTTGTTGGATAAATTGAGTTAAAGCAGGTAAGAGGCCTAAAGGAATGCCTGACTAGAGTCAGTGCTCAATAAGCATAGACTGAATGAACTATCTTATGAAGCAGATTATTATAATTCCTGTTTTAAAGATGAGGACACTGGAAGCCAGAGAGATTATGTCACAAGTAGAAGGTACTAGAGCCAGCATTTGAACCGGGCCAAGTGACTATAAATTGCATTAGCAAATGTTATGCATTTTTGAATAGAGAGGGTATAGAAAAAACAGGCTTTTGAACATTTCCTTCCTCAATTCTCTGTTGCACAAATAAGAGGGGAGAAAAGGGGTGGCTTAACTTTCAGTAACACAGTGTGGCACATGCAGATTCATTTCTACATTCGGGTGAAATCAGTTGTCAAAAGACACAAAGAATTGAATGGGGTTTAGAGTGAAAACTGAGCCTGAAAGACCGGTAATGTTTATCTCTTATCTAGATAGTCACTGGTTGTTTCTGTTTCTCCCCAACTCCAGTTATATCAATAAAACAGGTAATTTGCTCTTCTTTGAAAGTGAGGAGGAGGAAATGAGTTTGGGAGCTTAAGAATTATGAAAGAAGCTACTAAGCCACTGTGGAGAGAAATCAAAGATTGCTTGGAATTTTGCAGAACATCCATGTCATCATTCATGGTGCAGACTCCAGAGAAAGGAAAAACATATAAAGAGTGACAAGAGAGAAAAGATGAGGGTGGGTGTGTGGGGGTGGAGAGAGAGAGAGAGATTATGCAAAAGAGCCATAAAATTTTGTTATGAAAACCTGCTTCCATTTCAGGAAAATGCATCAGATAAAAGATAAGCACTGAAGAGAATCTAAGCTCCGTGTTTTCATTTTGTGTCCAGGGTTATACTTTAACTACTGATTGACAATTTGCCATGAGCTCAGACACAGGACGCAGGTCAGCCTTCAGAGAGGCATTTTCTCCCAACTCCCCCACCTGAGGGATGCACTCACTTTCCCTGTCTCCTGGCCTGGAGATATAAATAATTGTGGCTAAATAATTGTGATTATTTAGCCCAGGCAAAGCAGAACTGTACTTGACATTTTTCTAAAAGCCAATTCTTGTATAACTGAGTTATCCTTTTCTACAATTTAAAAGTATAATGTGGCCATGCCAAGGGAGAATTTTTAATTCCAACAATAGCACTTGATTCACACATAACACATGATTTTTTTTGTACATGAGTCAGGACTTTTGACTTAAAATAAGACCATCTTCCTCACTACCCTTCTAGCAGAAAACTCCAGTGTCTCGAAATATGGTGATAGTGGGAAAGAGATGCAAGTGTGACCTATACCATGAAGCCATCTTCAGGACCTATAGTAGCGAAGCTCATACAGGCTTTCATTTAAAGACAGTATGAGAAAATTTATGTACATAATGTTAAACAGGCTCTGCTTATTCTGCCAGATGGAAGCGTAGTTCAAAGTAAATTCCAAGTTCCACCCTGTAGATTTTACAGGAGACTTCTTCTGGTATAAGCCATTACACTTTTCCATTCTTTGTTCTTGCATGGTATACTGCTGCAGCAGCATATAGCACCAAAGAAACACACACGAATGCTGTTGAAATAAGAAAGAAAGAAGAAAGAAAGAAAGAAAGAAAGAAAGAAAGAAAGAAAGAGAAAGAAAGAAAGAAAGAAAGGAAGGAAGGAAGGAAGGAAGGAAGGAAGGAAGGATACTGTTTTTCTTTGGTTCTATGAATGAAAAAAGAAACACTTAAAACATATCTGTGATGCTGAATCAAGCAAGATTCCAGGTAGCAGTAGTAGAAAGGCACTGGCTGAAGTCCTTATCAGAGAGGTGCCAAAATGAGACAACTGTGCTTTATGGTCAGGGCCTTACATTTTTGGTTCCAAAATTCATTTTTTTGTCAGCACACAGAGATCAGCATTGTTAATGACTTGAGGCACACTCACCAAACTCACGTGGGACTTCTGTATAAATTGGTTACTGACTTCACTGAAAAATAGAATGATATGAAAAGTTTATGCCCATATTAGCATGTTTGCCTGCTAGAAAACTACATGTGAAACCAATTCATTCATTTTCTGCTTGGGGAACACCTGAAGAAAGCAAGAAAGGTGAATTTTCCTTACAACCTCTGTCACAAAATAATAGTAGCATACACATTCATGATAATTAGCTATTAGTAATACTATGGATAACAAGAATAATGATAGTGATTAATACTGTATACTATATAATAATAGTTATTCTTGTTAATTTTAGTATTATTCCTAGATAATTGTAGTATGAAATAAGACTCCTTGCTTATTTCATTAACGTTTTAAGGAAAGGACTGTAAAATAGCTGTGTCAATTGATGGAGTATTTTCTTCCTTAGACATTCCTGAAGATAGTCACAAATCTTTGTTCTCTGGACATCCCTTTATCTGGACTTCTAATTTTATTCTTCCCTTATATATATTAATTTTGTCAATGATGCAAAACTTCGCTATATTTCCTTGGTTGGATCCCAAATCTTCTTTATCACTTTGACCATAGAGATGACCGATCCCTGAAAAAAAATGTTGATTATTAAATTCACCTTTGGTATTTTACGTCCTAGCTTTACTCTCAGAAGCCATCTTGTTTTCTGGGCCCCTAGTTATTGACTTCATCTGACTAAAAGTTTTTTCATCAAAAAATTTAAAAAGCTCTAGCTGCTCCACAGAAAATACACAGACCGGAAAAAAAATAAGGAGGAAATATTAGTTATTTATAATCTTAAATACTTTGGTTTGAAAATGAAAAATAGATACAATGTTCTTTTCTTGTCAAGTATATAATGAGAAAGGTTACATTAGTTGTGCATACTGTTAATTCTTACCTTGTTAATTCTTCACCACAGTAAAATGTAAAAGGCATTAGTAAATAAGTTTGGTCTTGACAATGAGTATTGGTAATAAATTTTTAATTCCTAAGGAGAGTAAAGTCAGCAAGGTGGTACAATAGGAGCTTTCTACCTTATCCTCCTGCAAAAGCATCAATTTTGACAAACACCCAGGAACAAGAGTACCTTGGCAGGAATCTATGAGTCAACGGAGAAGTTCCAGTATACCACTGAAGTAAAAAATCTAAGAATTGATTCATTGAAGGGGGTACAAAGGACATTTTCACTTGACCCATGTCGCCCTTCTCCTAATGTGGCACAGCTCTGTGCCAAGATAGACTCCCCTTGGCCCATGAGTTCTCCCTCAGGGGAGAATAAAAATGTGGTGAATAAGTGTCTGGTTTTCCCATCCATGCAAGATGCTGCCAGGAGGCCCACTTCTTTCTTGCTCCACCCAGGATACTGAAGTGATGGACATAGCTAAGTGGTTGGAAGAAGCTGGGAACAGAAGAGAGGCCATGGGCTCTACTAACTGCTCAGTGGACCCAATCAGGCAGCTCATCCATGAGTGGCTTAAAATATCTCACCTGTGGACTCCCCCACAACTGGCCCATAGGCGACTCGAATGCTCTATGCACCTCACCACTCTCCTCAGGCCAGCTCTCCAAGCATGCCCTTGCAGATGATGAGCGCAAGACAGCTCTTGTAAAGACAGCTGGTTCGACTCTGTGGGACTGGGACAAGGCACACAAACTTGAGCATTTCAGGGCACTGTCCTAGGGAAAACACATGGGAAGCTCTCAGCACCTGACCTGGCTTTGCAGGATGGAAGAAAGGCATACGATCTTAAGAACCCCCACACCCCAAGAGGGAACAAGAGGTGTGGAGTGGGCATACCCATAGAAAAGTTCTGAGAGCCTCAGAATTCCTAGCTGAGATATTTGGTGAAGACGTTTCTCTCCTGAAGCCAGTCAGTATAAACTAGAGGAAGTTACTGCTTCTTCAAATATAAAGACAGCAACACAAGACTTCAAGAAACTGAAATTATTAAAGAAACATGACACAACAAAAGGAATACAATAATATTTCAAGAACTAGCCCTAAATAAATGAAGATCTGTGAACAGCCTGACAAAAAATTTAAAATAATTGTTTCAAAAATCAGTGAGCTATAAGAGAACACAGACAACTCAACAGGATCAAATAAAACATACATGAAGAAAATAAAATGTTCAGTAAAGAGACAGAAAAAAAGAATTACTGGAGCTAAATAATACAATGAGTGAAATGCAAAAATACAACGGAGAGAGAATCAACAGCAGACTTGATTAAGCAAAAGAAAGAATCTGTGAACTCAAAGACAGGACGTTTGAAAATATGCAAAGAAAAAAAAGTACGTGAAGAAATGCCTACAAGATTTATTGGACACCAGCATAAGAGCTAACTTTCACATTATGAGATTTCTAGAAGCAAGAAAGGGAGAGAAAGAGGCAGAAAGCTTATTTAAATAAATAATGGCTGAAAACTCTCCAAATCTGGGAAGAGATGTGGACATTAAGGTACCTAAGCTTGAAAGTCTCTAATAACATTCAACCCAAAGAAAACTTCACTAAGTCCTAATAAGACCAATTGTTCTTAAATCCTCAATTCAAATCCCAGCCCTGATACTTAGTAGCCATGTAACAATGGTCAAGTAACTTATTCTTTTTTCCTGTTATTTATTTTTATTTTTAATTGTGACAAAATATACATGACATAAAATTTAACATTTTAACCATTTTTAAGCATACAATTCGGTATTATTAATTATATTTACATTGTAACATTATTCTCTTTGCCTTGGTTTTATTATTTAAAATAATTGGCATACTAATGATATCCTACTTCATTTGTGCTGCCATAACATAATATATGAAACTGGGCAATTTGTAAAGATCAGAAATTTATTTTCTCACAATTCTGTAGGCTGGGAAGCCCAAGGTCAATGCACTGGCCGGTTCATCGGTGAGTGCTGCTTTCTCTGCTTCTAATATGGTGCCTTGTTGCTACGAGGGGATGAAAGTTGTGTCTACATATGGCAGAAAAGATGGAAGGGCAACAAAGGGGCCTAGCTAGTTTTCTCCAGCCCTTTTCTAAGGTCACTAATCTCATCTATGAACGTGGAGCCCTCATGGTCTAAATATCTCCAAAAGGCCCCTCCTCTTAATACTATCACACTGGCAATTAAGTTAACACATATATTTTGGAGGACATTCAGGTCAGAGTAAATGATGAGTTAATGTACTTGGCTGAACTTGGACACTTGATCTGTGGTCTAGAGATTAAGGGAGATGCAGAACTAGCTGTTCCCTTCACTATACTTATGAACGCTCTTGCAGATGCTTTCTGTTACCACATCTTTGCCTTCTGCTAGTTAGTTTAGTACTGAAAAGAATAAAATTCCCATTCAACAAGAAGTTGCCCAGAAAAAGATTCTGGGATTGTTTTCACTTAGAGATGATACCATGATTTTGGGGAATTTGAATTGCTTATTTTGGCAGAGAAGGTGAGACTGTCTTTTATTTGGTTGAATGATATTTGCAACTTGTTAAGCATAAAAGTGTTAGTGTTTTAGTGTGGAAGTTTACACGTATCTACAGAGGTATAAATGGATGCTGAGTAGGAAAATGTTGGACCATAACAGTGATTAATTTGTCTCTCAGTTCCAAATCTTCTCATATATATTTTCTTTTGTGATGCTGAATCTAAGACTCTGGAAACTGTTTCTGTTTTGCCATCTGTGTTAGTTATCTATTGCTGTGTAATAAATTACTCCCAAATTTATGGCTTAAAACAGATTTATTATCTGACAGTTTCTGTGGGTCATGGATATGGGTGCAGCTTAGCAAGGTGCTTCTGCCTCAAGGTCTTTTAAAGTTTTAATCAACATTTCAGCCAAGCTGCATTCTTATCTGAATGCTTGACTGAAAGAGGATCTCTTTCAAGCCCACTTACATGGTTGTTGGCAATTTTTCACGGGCTGTTGGACATGACCCTCTCTATAGGCTGCTTGCATTGTCTTCTGACATGGGAGGTAACTTTCTCCAGAATGTTTGTTTCAAGAGGGAGAGCAAGGAAAAAACTATAGTACCTTTTATGACCTAGTCTTTAAGGTTGCATATTGTTCCCTGTAGTTTATTCTATTTGTAAGACATGAGTCACTAAGTCCAGCCCACCACAAGGGGAGTAATCTTAGTCTCCACTTCATGAAGAAATGTATATTTAAAAATTTGAGGTTCAAAAATAAAACAACCATAGTGTACACTCTGGCTATTTACATTCCCCTCATGTGCAAAATACACACACCCCCTTCTCAGGTCCCCAACATTCTAATATCAAAATCTCACTATCTAAACCAGATCCAGTTATGCTTGAGGCTCTTTTTTGCTTGAGAGGTAGTTTTTAAAATAGAGATTCTTGAGTGCACTTTCTCCAAGCCTTAAGACCTCTGAGAGGCAAATTTTCTACCTCACGTGTTCAACATGCAACAGTGATGCAGGCATAGAATAGCTGCTGTACACATTCTTGTTCAAGAAGGGCAAGAATGCAAGATTCAAAAGAGTCATTGGCCCATAGAAAATCTGAAATTCAGCTGGGCTAATAATAAAAGTTTTTCTTAGCCTGATCTTGCCCAAGAATACTTCTCCATGACTTTTGGTTCTGCCCTCTGAGTCAGCCTTTCTTTTCTGTGAAAAGTATTCAAAGTTGCACAGCATCATTTTCAGTTCATTTTATTTATTAGAAGTGAGTCACTAAGCTCAGTCTACAGTGAAACAGAGGAGAATTAGCTTTCACTTTTTGAAGTAATTTCTGGTATATTTACAAATCACCACACTTCTTGTTTCTATTTCACCAATAAGGAGCACTGGAGGACAATTGGAAGGCAGAGGAATAACAAGGGTTTTTTATTTTCTTCTTGTCTGATTTCTATGCCTGTTAGCATTGTCCCAGTAGCAGCAGTCGGTTCCAGCCTCCAGCTACTTTCAGTACTTCCAGAATCAGCTTTATTTTTCTCTTTAATTGTACCAGCAACAAATAATTAAAATTCTCTCCACAGTGATCAGAGGCCTGGGTCTGCAGGGCTCCTCCATCATGCCCCTGGAGTACCAACACCAGTTTGGGGAAGAAGTTCTGAGAATCCTAGCCCCTACTCTTCGTCCTCCTTCCCTGGGTCATAAATGGCTTTCTGGAATTATTATCTCTTTCAGTTCCTCAACGCCTGTGCAACCAATTTTGTATTTATTCATTACACTCTGTTGAAACACCTAGTGTGGTTTCTTTTTGGACACCAAGAAATTTATCTTGTGTCTTTTCCTCATTTGTTATTTGCAAAATGTCTCTAACAGCTCAGATAATAGGCTTGGCTTGGCTGCTTCCCATTGGCTGGCTATTGGATAGGTCATTTTCTGTCTACTCCCAGAAGAGTCACTGGGCTAGGTCTGGGTTGGGGGTCCTAAAGTTATACAAAAGCACATGTGAATGTCGTATAATAAAAGAGGATCATAGTATTATGCCATTTTCAAAGATATCTGTAATTCCAAGATTAAGAGCCCTTAGTTTAGGTTCCCCAAACTAGCTATCATGAGAAATATTTGGGGATCTTTAAGAAAACGTTGGTTTCCTGAGCCCATCTTGAACGAGAATGAGTCTGTGAATCTTTATTTTTAAAAAAGTTCCCCAGGTGGTTCTGATGAATTGAATCTATGGAACACTAGACAAGCATATTGCTGACACTTCTTCTCTCTTTGCTTATCTTGACAGGCAGTCATGAGGATGGCTGCACAAGGCCCTTTTGGTTCAAAAGAACAGGAGCTTATTCCAGATAACTCATGAAATAACTGGCTTAGTGGTTATTAGAAGGATGCTAGTGACATTTTACTGAATTCCGAAGACAGGAACAGCTTTATAAGACACAGCAGTTGGGAAGTTGCCTTATTTCTGTCTCCCATTCAGGGTCCTCACTGACTCATCTTTGCTTTTCTCTGAGCACCTGTTGTAATTTCCTTTTCCTGGTCCTGCTTGCTTTCTGTCTCGCAGACATATCAACTTTATAGCCAATTCTAATTTGCTCTTTTACTTCTCAGTTAAAATTCTGTATGAGGAATATGATTGGCGAAATAATAGCTATCATTTGACCAGAGAGTATTCTGCAGTCCAAGTTTGGCATAAAGCTTACCTGAATTTATAATATATGCTCAAGTGAACTTGGTCTCTAAGAAGGTAGAGTCACATGAAAGTGAACACAAGGTTGAGGCTTGCTACAAGGGTGATTCAGCAGAGCAGATAAGATGAATAAATTGTCCTGAGTAAATAAGACACAATAAAGCTTAGGAAAGTATAATAAAAACTTTAAAATCATATAAAATTCATTTTTTTACTTCTAACTCACCATAGAATTGTGAGTGTTGCAAAAGATTCATCTCATCTTTGACTTCTGTAAGAACTAAGATGAGCTCTGAGAATCATTATTCTATCCATGAAACATTATATTTATTCTTACATAAATTTAAAGAACTATTTTTTATTACATTAGGGAAATAGTCTTCTGTTCTGTCATTCCCTTCGGCTTCTGTTGTAGGAGCACAGGGCTTTAGGGTGCTTCGACTGGTTGATAATCCTCCTTGAGCAGTAACATTGGTCAATCCATCTGACACTTGTGCCCATCTCTTCTCCGTCTGAATTGTGCATGACTCAAGAAAAAATCCTTAGCAACCTATAAAATCAATGGTTCTCTAATAAAAAGTTCTTCAAACTGTGAAAAATAATTCTCTACAGTGATATGCTGGCTTTTTATTTCATTAAAAAATATCACCAGACATGAGTAGGTTTTATAAATAAGGATAAAATTTCAATCCATAAAAATCTTTAGTAAATGGCATAGTTTGGGTAACAGAATTTTCAGGAAAATTGGATTTAACAAGAAAAGCATATTTTTCCCTTGTTAAAATGTTTTTGGAGGAGGAATAAAGGCTCAAATTCCCAGGCATTTGGCTACCGTAACATTCAGTCTTCTCTAAAATAAGGCTCATAGAACTAACCATTCTTTTCTCCCTTCTAATAGCCATACTGGCCAATAGGAGCAAAGATTGAGAAGGAGTTTTTTTGGAAATAAAGAAGTAACCAGTTCATCCCTTCTTTATTCTTTCATTCCTACCACTGCCTCACCCTACTTAACTAAGTTATTTGAGAGTTTTTAATCTCTGAGCCTTTTGACCCCCTCTGGATTTTACATTCTGGTTTTCACAAAAGTGTATGGTTTGGGTTCAGGCTAGAAACTCTAACCCTATTCCATGAAATATACCCTTTGCATTGCCAAGGACTAATATTTTTTCAAGTATTTGGGTGACTCACCATAGTTAATTGGCTTACGTTCATTTACTTATTTATCTTTAAAATTGCTCCATAATTAGGTAGACTGAGAGGGAGAAGATTTTTCATTTGGGGGCCAGCTGGGAGTCCAAAGTCCTAGCTGGAAAAAAATACAGAAAAATCATCAGCCTGAAAAGTGATTATGATGGAAATGATGGAAATTAAGGAGCTGCAGGCAAAAATAAACAAGTGTTCAAAATACTATCTTTGTTCCTTTGTCAAATATCATTTGACTGTATTTGTGGGAGTCTATTTCTGTGCTCTCTCTTCTGTTCCCTTGTTTTGTCTCTTCTTTTGCTATACTTCACTGTCTTTATTACTGTAGCTTCTTTTGTTATAAAAAACTTATTTTCATAGGTTTTTTGGGGGACAGGTGGTACTTTGAACAAATGGTGCCAGAACCATGAGACTTTGCATGCAAAAATAATGAATCTAGACACAGATCTTACACCCTTCACAAAAATTAACTCCAATGGACCACAGACCTAAATGTGTAAAATGCAAAATTATAAAACTCTTAGAAGATAACATAGGAGAAAATTTAGGTGACCCTGGGTTTGGGGATGACTTTTTATACACAATGCCCCAAAGCAGGATCTATGAAAGAAAATTAAGTTGGACTTCATTAAAATTAAAACTTATATCCTGCAAAGGATAGTTAAGAGAATGAAAAGACAAACCACCAAGTGGGAAAAAAAATATTTACAAAACACTTATCTGATAAATGAATGACTCATATCCAAAATATACTAAGAACTCTTAAAATTCAAAAATAAAGAAACAACCCAATTTTAAAATGAGCAAAAGATCTAAACAGATATCTCAGCCCCTCCGAAAAAAAAATGATAGCTAGATAGATAGCAAGTAAGCATATGAAAAGATGATCAACATGGTATGTCATTAAAGAATTGCAAATTGAAACAATTGAAACAAAAATACTATGGCATACCTATTAGAATGGATAAAATCCAAAACACTAACACCACCAAATGCTGGCAAGGATGTCGAACAACAGGAACTCTGATTCATTGCTGGTGGGAATGCATCATGATACAGCCACTTTGGAAGACAATTAAGAGTTTCTTACAGAACTAAACATGCTCTTACCATATGAACCACAATCATACTCCTTGGTATTTACACAAATGAGTTGAAAACATATTTACACAAAAACCTGTGCATGAATATTTAGAACAGTTTTATTCATAATTATCAAAACTTGGAAGAAAACATGTTCTTTAGTAGGTGAATGGATAAATAAATAGTAATACATCCAGAGAATGGACTATTATTCAGCACTAAAAAGCAATGATCTATCAAGCCATAGAAAGACAGAGAGGAACCTTAAATGCATATTATTAAGTGAAAAAAGCCAATCTCTACAGGCCACATGCTGTATTACTCCAAACATGACATCCTGGAAAAGGCAAAACTATGCAGCATAAGAAATTTTTAGGGCAGTGAAAAATTCTGTATGATTCTGTAATGATGGATATACGTCATTATGCATTTGCAAAACCCATAAAACATATGACCCAAGGAGTGAACCCTAACATAAATAATGGATTTTGGTGAATGATAATGTACCAATATTGGCTCATTAATTCTAACATGTACCACACTAATGAAAGGTGTTCATGACAGAGAAATCTATGAAGGGAAGGGGTATGTGGAAACTGTACTTTCAGCTCAATTTTTCTATAAACCTAAAACTTGTCAAAAAAGGTATATTAATATTTTTTAATATCCTAACAAAGGATCAGAGGACGGGCAAACAAAGCCTGGGCAAAACATTGCAGAAAAAGAACAAAGTACAACAAAAAAATGATTTTTTTTTAAAAGAAGAAACAAGTGATTAAGAGAGTCTTGTTCTATTATGACTTAAACATGTTTATACACTGAAGAAGGCACAAGCAGAGAAGTTGCTAAGAGACAAGATTGGAATATAGTAAGATTTCCAAGGAGGATGTGAACTAAGGAAAGATGAGGGGGTTCACCTTGAACAAAAGCAGAGACAGCTAATTTCCTGAAACTACAGGGTGAAAGGACAGAAGATTGGCAGTATAAAGCGTGGAAGTGTGTAGGGGCAGGAAATCAGAGATGTTCAACTGGATGGACCCACTTTTCTCGGAGGAAAATTGGGGCAGAGTAAGAATGATGGAAGACAAAATGTTTTCATGCTCATCCTGCCTGGAGTTGCTCAGTTTTCAATGGTCAGGTGAAAAAGAAGGACAAGAAAATGATTGTACTCAAAAAATATTTGTTGTGTAATAAATTCTTATTTAGGACACTGAAGCAATTTACAAGTAGTATTTTATCTCATTTAATACTTACAATTACTCTAGGTTGTTAACTAGTTGTTAACTCCACTTTATAGGTGAAGAAGCTAAGGCACAAAGAGAACAAGTAACTGGCTCAAAGTCACACAGCCAGTAGATGTAGAGCCAGAATTCCAACCCAAGCTGACTGATTTTATAGTTCCATTAAGTTGTGTAGTAGTAAAGTAAAAATAATGCTGCAATATGTTATCTGAGGTTTTACTGGGACAAGGTGCAAGGTTTGGACCTTTATGTGAGTTGCATCTTAAAACTCTTTTTTCCGTTCTTTACATAAATCAGCCCCTTTTTAGTTGACATCACATGGAACAGAAAGAATCAAAATATGCCAGACACTCCCACAGTTGTCATTCAAAACACTTAGTAATGTATTCCCCTCTTGAATGATGTCTTAATCTGCTACTGCATTTTAATAAATAAATTCATCTTTCTTTATCCAAAACTATAAATCAGCTTTTTAAAACGTCACTTGCCCTCCTACCCTCTTTCCATCCACCTCCAAATATTATGATTTTACAGAGCCATCAATTTCAGGAGTGTGCTGATGGGCTCCTGCAGCTGGAAACCTGGAAAAACCAGTTCCTTTCCTTTGCTAAAAGAACAGAGTAACTTGACACCTTTTCTCCTCCCTGAAATGAAATTCCAGAAATTGGAGAAGGCTCTGGTGGCAATTGTATGTTGGATGGGTTTTAAAGGGCCTTTTGCCCAAGTTCTTTCCTGATCCCCATCACAGCCAGGCTGAGCCTGGATCCCTGGCTGGACATTGCTGGCCCTCAGGCTCCATAATACACTGCTGTGCAGTAGTATCAGCTGCAATCTTTGTTTGGGAAGCATGAAAGAGAAAACAGGACTGACTGGCATTTAGGGAACTAATTTTCTCCAGCCTGATTGTGCTTGTTAATTAAAATTGCTCAAACTGTCACTATGGGCAATTCCAGGAAGGTCCTGGTTGCCAAGGAGGGGGAAATATTGCAGCCTGATTGACTGATGTGCTGAGACATATTTGACAGGAACAATCTTCTGAAGTGGTTGTGGTTAAAAAAAAAAAAAGATTTTGGATTACGTTTTGTAATTAGCAAGAGTCAAATTACTTTGAGCCCTTTGTCTCTCTTTTGCCAAAGTGGCTTGTATAAATATTCTGAGTTGTGCAAGTGATGAAAGATGGCAAACACAGTTTGGAATTGTCATTCTATTTCTGTTGAAACCATTCAGTTGTCGCCTGCTATGATGTAAAGTATGGACTGGGAATCCCATACTCTTGGTTTAAAAAATCTGTCTGTGAAGATTCCTAGACACATGGCTTAGAACAATCTATTTAGACTTTTCAAAATTTTGCACTTGAAATGCTAAAAATTGGGGGCATAGTATACATATCTCAGAATTTCTAGGACTCAGTAAGATAAGGTATATGATAAGCTTGCTTTGTAGTAGATATTTGGCAATTGTTGCTTCTTTTTATCCTTCTTTTTTAGAGTGGGTTATATTTTGGAGAAAGAAAAAGCTTTTAAAGTCAAGACTGATAAATTAGAAAAATTTTCTTTTCACTTCAAAAACAAATAGTAGCTATAGTAGGAGTAAGCACATACAATTTGACACATTCATATAACAGAATATTTTGAAACCATTAAAAAGCACATTTTAATAAATATTTAATAAAAAATGCTTATGTGAAAGTGTAAAAAATTTAAACTATCAAATTGTAGGTTTTTATCTTTAAAAGAACATCAAAAAAGCCTATAATTACTATAAACAGGGTTAATACTTCTTAATCTTTGCTGATGGGTTTGTAGAAAATGTTTATTTTCGGGGGGAGGAGCCAAGATGGCCAAATAGGAACAGCTCCAGTCTACAGCTCCCAGCGTGAGAGATGCAGAAGACGGGTGATTTCTGCATTTCCATCTGAGGTACTGGGTTCATCTCACTAAGGAGTGCCAGACAGTGGGCGCAGGACAGTGGGGGCAGCGCACCATGTGCCAGCTGGAGCAGGGTGAGGCATTGCCTCACTCGGGAAGCGCAAAGGGTCAGGGAGTTCCCTTTCCTGGTCAAGGAAAGGGGTGACAGACGGCACCTGGAAAATTGGGCCACTGCCACCCGAATACTGCGCTTTTCTGATGGGCTTAGGAAACGGCGCACCAGGAGATTATATCCCGCACCTGGCTCGGAGGGTCCTACGCCCACGGAGTCTCGCTGATTGCTAGCACAGCAGTCTGAGATCAAACTGCAAGGTGGCAGCGAGTCTAGGGGAGGGGCGCCCGCCATTGCCCAGGCTCACTTAGGTAAACAAAGCAGCGAGGAAGCTCGAACTGGGTGGAGCCCACCACAGATCAAGGAGGCCTGCCTGCCTCTGTAGGCTCCACCTCTGGGGGCAGGGCACAGACAAACAAAAAGACAGCAGTAACCTCTGCAGACTTAAATGTCCCTGTCTGACAGCTTTGAGGAGAGCAGTGGTTCTCCCAGCACGCAGCTGGAGATCTGAGAACAGACAGACTGCCTCCTCAAGTGGGTCCCTGACCCCTGACCCCCGAGCAGCCTAACTGGGAGGCACCCCCCAGTAGGGGAAGACTGACACCTCACACGGCCAGGTACTCCTCTGAGACAAAACTTCCAGAGGAACGATCAGACAGCAGCATTCACAGATCACGAAAATCTGCGGTTCTGCAGACACCCCTGCTGATACCCAGGCAAACAGGGTCTGGAGTGGACCTCTAGCAAACTCCAACAAACCTGCAGCTGAGGGTCCTGTCTGTTAGAAGGAAAACTAACAAACAGAAAGGACATCCACACCAAAAACCCATCTGTACAACACCATCATCAAAGACCAAAAGTAGATAAAACCACAGAGATGGGGAAAAAACAGAGCAGAAAAACTGGAAACTCTAAAAAGCAGAGCGCCTCTCCTCCTCCAAAGGAACGCAGTTCCTCACCAGCAACGGAACAAAGCTGGATGGAGAATGACTTTGACGAGTTGAGAGAAGAAGGCTTCAGACCATCAAACTACTCCAAGCTACAGGAGGAAATTCAAACCAAAGGCAAAGAAGTTGAAAACTTTGAAAAAACTTTAGATGAATGTATAACTAGAATAACCAGTACAGAGAAGTGCTTAGAGGAGCTGATGGAGCTGAAAGCCAAGGCTTGAGAGCTACGTGAAGAATGCAGAAGCCTCAGGAGCCGATGCGACCAACTGGAAGAAAGGGTATCAGTGATGGAAGATGAAATGAATGAAATGAAGTGAGAAGGGAAGTTTAAAGAAAAAAGAATAAAAAGAAGCGAACAAAGCCTCCAAGAAATGTGGGACTATGTGAAAAGACCAAATCTATGTCTGATTGGTGTACCTGAAAGTGACGGGGAGAATGGAACCAAGTTGGAAAACACTTTGCAGGATATTATTCAGGAAAACTTCCCAATTTAGCAAGGCAGGCCAACATTCAGATTCAGGAAATACAGAGAACGCCACAAAGATACTCCTCGAAAAGAGCAACTCCAAGACACATAATTGTCAGATTCACCAAAGTTGAAATGAAGGAAAAAAGGTTAAGGGCAGCCAGAGAGAAAGGTCGGGTTACCCACAAAGGGAAGCCCATCAGACTAACAGCGGATCTCTCAGCAGAAACTCTACAAGCCAGAAGAGAGTGGGGGCCAATATTCAACATTCTTAAAGAAAAGAATTTTCAACCCAGAATTTCATATCCAGCCAAACTAAGCTTCATAAGTGAAGGAGAAATAAAATACTTTACAGACAAGCAAATGCTGAGAGATTTTGTCACCACCAGGCCTGCCCTAAAAGAGCTCCTGAAGGAAGCACTAAACATGGAAAGGCACAATTGGTACCAGCCACTGCAAAATCATGCCAAAATGTGAAGACCATCGAGACTAGGAAGAAACTGCATCAACTAACGAGCAAAATAACCAGCTAACATCATAATGACAGGATCAAATTCACACATAACAATATTAACTTTAAATGTAAATGGACTAAATGCTCCAATTAAAAGGCACTGACTGCCAAATTGGATAAAGAGTCAAGACCCATCAGTGTGCTGTATTCAGGAAACCCATCTCACGTGCAGAGATACACATAGGCTCAAAATAAAAGGATGGAGGAAGATCTACCAAGCAAATGGAAAACAAAAAAAGGCAGGGGTTGCAATCCTAGTCTCTGATAAAACAAACTTTAAACCAACAAAGATCAAAAGACACAAAGAAAGCCATTACATAATGGTAAAGGGATCAATTGAACAAGAAGAGCTAACTATCCTAAATATATATGCACCCAATACAGGAGCACCCAGATTCATAAGGCAAGTCCTGAGTGACCTACAAAGAGACTTAGACTCCCACACAATAATAACGGGAGACTTTAACACCCCACTGTCAACATTAGACAGATGAACGAGACAGAAAGTAAACAAGGATACCCAGGAATTGAACTCAGCTCTGCACCAAGCGGACCCAATAGACATCTACAGAACTCTCCACCCCAAATCAACAGAATATACATTTTTTTCAGCTCCACACCACACCTATCCAAAATTGACCATATAGTTGGAAGTAAAGCTCTCCTCAGCAAATGTAAAAGAACAGAAGTTATAACAAACTGTCTCTCAGACCACAGTGCAATCAAACTAGAACTCAGGATTAAGAAACTCACTAAAAACTGCTCAACTACATGGAAACTGAACAACCTGCTCCTGAGTGACTACTGGGTACATAACGAAATGAAGGCAGAAATAAAGATGTTCTTTGAAACCAACGAGAACCAAGACACAACATACCAGGATCTCTGGGACACATTCAAAGCAGTGTGTAGAGGGAAATTTATAGCACTAAATGCCCACAAGAAAAAGCAGGAAAGATCTAAAATTGACACCCTAACATCACAATTAAAAGAACTATAAAAGCAAGAGCAAACACATTCAAAAGCTAGCAGAAGGCAAGAAATAACTAAAATCAGAGCAGAACTGAAGGAAATAGAGACACAAAAAACCCTTCAAAAAATTAATGAATCCAGGAGCTGTTTTTTTGAAAGGATCAACAAAATTGATAGACCGCTAGCAAGACTAATAAAGAAAAAAAGAGAGAAGAATAAAATAGATGCAATAAAAAATGATAAAGGGGATATCACCACCGATAACACAGAAATACAAACTACCATCAGAGAATACTACAAATACCTATATGCAAACAAACTAGAAAATCTAGAAGAAATGGATAAATTCCTGGACACATACACTCTCCCAAGACTAAACCAGGAAGAAGTTGAATCTCTGAATAGACCAATAACAGGCTCTGAAATTGTGGCAATAATCAATAGCTTACCAACCAAAAAGAGTCCAGGACCAGATGGATTCACAGCCGAATTCTACCAGAGGTACAAGGAGGAAATGGTACCATTCCTTCTGAAACTATTCCAATCAATAGAAAAAGAGGGAATCCTCCCTAACTCATTTTATGAGGCCAGCATCATCCTGATACCAAAGCCTGGCAGAGATACAACCAAAAAAGAGAATTTTAGACCAATATCCTTGACGAAAATTGCTGCAAAAATCCTCAATAAAATACTGGCAAACCGAATCCAGCAGCACATCAAAAAGCTTATTCACCATGATTAAGTGGGCTTCATCCCTGGGATGCAAGGCTGGTTCAATATATGCAAATCAATAAATGTAATCCAGCACATAAACAGAACCAATGACAAAAAACACATGATTATCTCAATAGAGGCAGAAAAGGCCTTTGACAAAATTCAACAACCCTTCATGCTAAAAACTCTCAATAAATTAGGTATTGATGGGATGTATCTCAAAATAATAAGAGTTATCTATGAGAAACCCACAGTCAATATCATACTGAATGGGCAAAAACTGGAAGCATTCCCTTTGAAAACTGGCACAAGACAGGGCTGCCCTCTGTCACCACTCCTATTCAACATAGTGTTGGAAGTTCTGGCCAGGGCAATTAGGCAGGAGAAGGAAATAAAGGGTATTCAATTAGGAGAAGAGGAAGTCAAATTGTCCCTGTTTGCAGATGACATGATTGTATATCTAGAAAACCCCATTGTCTCAGCCCAAAATCTCCTTTAGCTGATAAGCAACTTCAGCAAAGTCTCAGGATACAAAATCAATGTATAAAAATCACAAGCATTCATATACACCAATAACAGACAAACAGAGAGCCAAATCATGAGTGAGCTACCATTCACAATTGCTTCAAAGAGAATAAAATACTTAGGAATCCAACTTACAAGGGACATGAAGGACCTCTTCAAGGAGAACTACAAACCACTGCTCAATGAAATAAAAGAGGATACAAACAAATGGAAGAACATTCCATGCTCATGGGTAGGAAGAATCAATATTGTGAAAATGGCCATACTGCCTAAGGTAATTTATAGATTCAATGCCATCCCCATCAAGCTACCAATGACTTTCTTCACAGAATTGGAAAAAACTACCTTAAAGTTCATATGACACCAAAAAAGAGCCTGCATCGCCAAGTCAATCCTAAGCCAAAAGAACAAAGCTGGAGGCATCACACTACCTGACTTCAAACTATACTACAAGGCTACAGTAACCAAAACAGCATGGTACTGGTACCAAAACAGAGGTATAGATCAGTGGAACAGAACAGAGCCCTCAGAAATAATACCACATATCTACAACTATCTGATCTTTGACAAACCTGAGAAAAACAAGCAATGGGGAAAGGATTCCCTATTTAATAAATGGTGCTGGGAAAACCGGCTAGCCATATGTAGAAAGCTGAAAATGGATCCCTTCCTTACACTCCATACAAAAATTAATTCAAGATGGATTAAAGACTTAAACGTTAGACCTAAATCCATAACAACCCTAGAAGAAAACCTAGGCATTACCATTCAGGACATAGGCATGGGCAAGGACTTCATGTCTAAAACACCAAAAGCATTGGCAACAAAAGCCAAAATTGACAAATGGGATCTAATTAAACTCAAGAGCTTCTGCACAGCAAAAGAAACTACCCTCAGACTGAACAGGCAACCTACAAATTGGGAGAAAATTTTCACAATGTACTCATCTGACAAAGGGCTAATATCCAGAATCTACAATGAACTCCAACAAATTTACAAGAAAAAAACAAACAACCCTATCAAAAAGTGGGCAAAGGATATGAACAGACACTTCTCAAAAGAAGACATTTATGTAGCCAAAAGACACACGAAAAAATGCTCATCATCACTGGCCATCAGAGAAATGCAAATCAAACCCACAATGAGATACCATCTCACACCAGTTAGAATGGCAATCATTAAAAAGTCGGGAAACAACAGGTGCTGGAGAGGATGTGGAGAAATAGGAACACTTTTACACTGTTGGTGGGACTGTAAACTAGTTCAACCATTGTGGAAGTCAGTGTGGCGATTCCTCAGGGATCTAGAACTAGAAATACCATTTGACCCAGCCATCCCCTTACTGGGTATATACCCAAAGGACTATAAATCATGCTGCTATAAAGACACATGCACACGCATGTTTATTGTGGCACTACTCACAATAGCTAATACTTGGAACAAACCCAAATGTCCAACAATGATAGACTGGATTAAGAAAATGTGGCACATATACACCATGGAATACTATGCAGCCATAAAAAAGGATGAGTTCATGTCCTTTGTAGGGACATGGATGAAGCTGGAAACCATCATTCTCAGCAAACTATCACAAGGACACAAAACCAAACACCGCATGTTCTCACTCATAGATGGGAATTGAACCATGAGAACACATGGACACAGGAAGGGGAACATCACACTCTGGGGACTGTTGTGGGGTGGGGGGAGGGGGGAGGGATAGCATTAGGAGATATACCTAATGCTAAATGGCAAGTTAATGGGTGCAGCACATCAGCATGGCACATGTATACATATGTAACTAGCCTGCACATTGTGCACATGTACCCTAAAACTTAAAGTATAATAATAATAATAGTAATAATAATTTTAAAAAAAGAAAATGTTTATTTTCTTCACATATTCTTGTGTTTTATATCAAAATATATAATTTTAAAAAAAGGGAAGTAAAAAACAAAAATGAGTCAACAATGAAAATGCAACCAAACACCAGTGCAATAACTTTGAGAAAAAACTTGTCCAAAGTTACTTAAGCAATGACAGTGCTATTTAAGCAAAGTGACTGCCATGAAAGAGTAGGTCATTTACACACAGCAGTTCTGATAGTTTTGATATAAAAATCCATCTTGTTATTTTATAATGGCCATTTACAAAACTCTAAGCAATGTGTAAAAAGGGGGAGAGTGTGTTCTGGATAGGAGGACACATACATTTTCATTGGAAACTTCCTCCAGCTCTGCACTGTGCTGGGTAATTGACTTACTTTTCTACTTTATCCTTCCAATTCTTGAGAAGAATCTATTGTCATACGAGTTTTAAAATATGAGGAAACTCAGATTCAGCAACGTTCTGTAACTTACCTAAGTAGCTAGGATGAGGAAGAGTGGGGATGGAAAGGCCTCTCTAAGACTGTCCAAACGATTACCACACCATTACCAGTAGGTGCTCCAGCTGCATTAGCCAATGCAGTAGCCATTGATCACATATAGTTATTTAAATTTAAATTAATTTGAAACAAAATTAAAAATGTGTTTCTCAGGCGTATGGCTAGTGACTGCATTATTCACTACATAAATATTGAACGTGTGCATCATCTCAGAAGAGCCCTTTGTTCAGCACCGAAAGCTGAGAGCGTCACAGACCAAAGAGATAATGAAGGGTTGATGATGATGTTTGGAGAAAGCTCCGTGATTGAGGAAGCAAGAATCAGCCAGGGTCCAGGTGAGTAAGGTTTATCTTTTATTATTCCTGCCTCTTCTTTCAGATTCCTTCTCTAATCCTCATTCCTCATCAAGTACTCCAAGTCCTGATATTCACCACTGCCTTCTTTCCATGATTGCCTGCCCTGAGTGCTGCATTAGAGGCTCATACCCTGCTCCATTAATCTCAGTTTTCCCTTCCAGGAAATCACAGTTGTTGCCATAGAGTTCCACTGATAAAGCTGAGTGAAGATCATCTTCAAAGTTAATAAAAACCAGATAATTGATAGAATTGTCTCAATTATCAAACTTTGCCACCTATATGTGTCCTTAAACATTGATTCTTGCGCCTAATTTTCTGTTAGGAGTACTTGTAGTATGCAAAAGGAATAAACATTTAAAGATTTCTCTTTGAACCAGGGTAAAGACTAAATCCTCTGTGTTTGTTCTCAGACCACTGCTCTTCCCACCCTCCATTTCAAGGACTGTATTTCCCAGGCTTTCTACACTGGGCTTCCAGCTGGCGTTTACAAATGGGAGATACCTTTAAGACCAAAGAGTAGTAGAAAGGTACTTATCTCTTTCTCTTTCTGCCTGTTGAGTCATTTCTGGTAGCAGCTGTGTGGTTCCAGCTCTTGCTAAAGAGGGCTTTTGCTGTGGTTTCTAATTTTATCACCTGATCTGAGCTCCGGGAATCCTGTAATATCACCTTTTCCATTTGCTTCTGCAGCCTACAAGGCAGAGAAGCTGCCTGCTCTTGCTAAGCTCTAGGGTCCCTTCTGTCTGCTATTTGGTTCAGAGCCCCTCATCTCCAGTGAAATAAGTTCCCTATATTACTTTCTGCCCCATTTGGATTATTTAGAGTGGTTCCTGTTGTCTTGAATGGATGTCACTGAAGTACCTCATGGTCTGTTTCCTGCTGCCCTCCCTGGCTTCATGTGCCACCTTTTCTCTACAAATTTCTGAGCTATAATCATATTACTCTTTGCTATATTTCCTAAATTTGTTCTCCTTCCCTTCATCTGGATAACTCCTACTGTTTCACAAGAGCTTAACTTTTCCTCCAAAACGGCCATTCAACCCTCCTGGACTATCCTAGGTGCCTTGCAATTTTTCCCATGGAAGCCTCTCCTACCAGCTGCCGTATTTTAACATAGCTTCTGAGTAAGAAAACCAGCTCCATGAGGGTGTGTGCCATAACTCCTTTTCATCACTGTCCTCACAGCTTCTGGGGCAATGCCTGATAAAGAAAGAATAGTCAAAAATATTTGAATGAATAAATAAGTGGAAAATATCAAGTGAATTTCAATGTAAACTGCTATGGTCTGTCTGAATGTTTGTATCTCTCCAAAACTCAAATGTTGAAACTTAATCACCAAGGTGATGGTCATAAGAAGTGGAGGCCTTTGGGATTCGATTAGGTCATAAAGGTGGAGTTCTCAATAATGGAATTTATGCCCTAATAAAAGAGATTCAGAGAGCTGCCATGCCTTTACTACCATGTGAGGACAAAGCTAGAAGACACTACCTAGAACCAGAAAGAGATCCATAACAGACACTGAATCTGCTGGCCCCTTGATCTTGGACTTCCCAGCCTCCAGAACTGTGAGAAGTAAATTTCTGTTTATATGCTACTCATTTTATGGTATTTTGATATGGGACTAATGCAGAAACCAATCCATGTTGGAGGCTGTAATTTTTTTCTGCAAAAACAAAGGTTTTGTTTTAAACTTCTAAAATTATTCTTTGAAGGTGCATTAAAATTTGTAAATTTCATTTCATGGTATCCTACAAAGTACCATGATCCACGTGTTCCGGCACCCATGGATAGCTTAGGACTATTGCTGTCATTCATTTTTTATTTCCTCATTCCCTGTCTTGGGCTTTGTTTTGCTCATCCTTACTTTGGTGACCTTTTTTTTTTTTTTTTTTTCCTTTTTCTCCCAATGGAAAGTATGCAGAGCAAATGGTAATCCATTTCTAATGGACCTTATATTAATGAACTGTTGAGCAG
This sequence comes from Pongo pygmaeus, assembly GCF_028885625.2. Taxonomy (NCBI): domain Eukaryota; kingdom Metazoa; phylum Chordata; class Mammalia; order Primates; family Hominidae; genus Pongo; species Pongo pygmaeus. Next base: position 58,930,684 of record NC_072381.2, read on the forward strand.
ATGTGCAAAAGAACAAGGACCTTTTGGAGACCATTCCTAATTCAAAAGTACCTGAGAAAGTAATGGGACTTGCAGGAACCAAAACACCAGCACTATTGAGAGTATATTTTGGGATAAAGAAAGCCTCTTGATCTCCCTTATCATATCATATAGATTACTCTTTCTGAACTGCTCTAGTGCCTAGGGGTCAGTGTCTGTGTGCATGTGACAGACAGAGATAGAGACCAAAACAAAGGCAGAGAGACTGTGAGAGAGAGAGAGAAAGGGTTATTATTGTTATTATTATTTTACTGAATTTTATTCTTTAGATTTAGTATGCTCCTCTCTTGTGAAAAGAGATGGAGATAGTATAGTATAGTGCTAAGACTCTGAATTTTGGAAGTAGGCAAAATGTTTTTGAATTTTATCTCCCTGCTAAACAATTAAGTGAACTGGTGAAAGTTACTAAACTGTGATGCATTATTTATTCATATGTAAAATGGGAAGTGTAATAACTAACAGGGTTGTTATTAAATCATACAAAAGTTGTAGGCTGGGCACAGTGGCTGTAATCCCAGCACTTTGGGAGGCTGAGGAAGGCAGATTACCTGAGGTCAGGAGTTCAAGACCAGCCTGCCCAGCATGGTGAAACTCCCCCTCTACTGAAAATACAAAAATTAGCTAGGCATGGTGGAGGGCACCTGTAATCCCAGGTACTTGCGAGACTGAGGCAAGGCAAAGGTTGCAGTAAGCTGAGACCACACCATTGCACTCCAGCCTGGGCAACAAGAGCAAAACTCCACTCAAAAAATAAAAGGTTGTGACACTTTAAAATGCCCTACATTAGTACGACTAAAAGAGGCTCATTTAGAAAATAGTCCCATTTAAAGACTCAAGATGAGTAGCATGGAGAAAAGGCTGAGTAGCCATTTCATTTATTGGCTGCCAAGGAATGAATGAAATTGGAAAAGCACCCAGCAAAGGACTTTCCACCTATGAGTTTTCAGACCATAATAACTTATACTACTGAAATTTATCTCAGGTGACAAATGTGCAAGTAACTTTACAGCATCTTTCATAGATATAGAAGGATTGGGCTTGGTCTGTATGGCTTTAAGAGGTAGTGTTGGATCTGGGATATTTGGTGCAAGTGCAGATTCCAGAGGAACATGAGTAGAAGCTGGCAAAAGCATGACGGGGATGTTTTCTGTATGCTTAGAGCCCCTGTAAAGTTTAAGCTCTCAGAAGCACTTCTATCCCTGGGTTTCTGTCAGTCTGTGCCCTGCCCACAGCAGCCACATGCTATGCTCTGATGTATGGATGGTATAGGATCCCCATGTTTTGGCTCAGAAAATCAGTGGTGGCTTGTCTGGGACAGAATGAGCCACTCATAACACTTCTAGGTACCAGAGTCTAAATTAATTATTTTATATTAATTTTCTGAGTGAAACCTTACTGTTACAAGGCATAGTTTTGGGTCTTGATTCAAACTAAATTTTCTCCTCTGAAAATTTGCTAGTGGAAGAACCATTTCATATTGCATGCATACTGCCATTTTTCTAAAGCAGTGATATGAAGTTGGAGATAAGAGTTATCCCTTTATGAAAAGACATTCTGCCTTTTTTTTTTCAGCTATGGCAGTAGTTCATATTTTGATGTCTGATTCACTGCCTGGTATCATACCCCTGAGTCTCTTTAGTTTTGGGATGCTCAGCCTCAATCTCCTTTCTTAGAGATAATTTTTTTCTTCTGAGGATTAATTATTTCTTTCTGAGGCAGGGCTGTTTTGCTTATAAAGTATCCCATAGAGTTTATATTCATCTGCTATGGAGAAGGAGCCTGATAAAGCCTTGTTCTTCTTGTACAGAGAGCAAGAAGAGGCAGGCACATAAACCTCTCCCCCACCATGTGTTCACAAAGTTTGAAGTCTCCATCTAACCAACTTACAAGGCAGCTAAATAAGATCAAAAGAGGAGCTTAATTGAAACTTTTAAAGAATAATCACTCTTCCACTATGGCTAGATGTTATATGCATTGGCATCTCACAGTCCAGGCGTGCCATTCAGGGCCGGAGGAAGGCCCCAGCCTTTCTAAAAGGAAATCTATCTATTAAAATTGGCCACACAATTGTTACAAGATGGTAACAGAAATGATCTTAATGGTGCATTAGATCTCAAATTATTTAAGGTTACTTATCAGAGCTCAGTTGTATGACTTTCACAGCGCAAGTTTCAGATTTCACACTCTCTGGGTTGGGGTGCCATTTAGAATTCAAATTGTCTTACAGAAAATGCAAAAATCAAAGCAGATTCACACATGGCAATTTACCAGCTAACCCTTTTCATTTCAGATTTCCAATTTGCTTTCTGCTCAATTCTCTGACAAACAAGGCCACTTGGAATGGAAACTGTAGTGATAACATCATTATTGTCATCATCATCACCACCACCACTGAATATTTTTATTATTGTCATCATTATTATTGTTATTTAGCCCAGGAATTAGCACTGCAAAAGGTTCATTCTAAAATGATAACTAGTCCACGAGGCAGGTAGAAATGCCAGGACTCTGAAATGCACAGTTTGAAGCACTGTATTATAGGTTAGGTCTTAGCAATCTACAGCTTAACAATAAGGCTATACCTAGGAACTTAAGCTATCTGAAGGCAGAGTACACTTTGCAGTGGGCATATAGAGGCCTGCATTCTTATTCCTGCTCAATAACAAAATGTGTGCCTACTCTACAAATCCTGATTTCCTCCTTTTATAGGCATATGAATGTTGTGGTTAAAGACACAGGCCTTGGACTCAGATTCAGAAGTTTGTGTCTTGCTCCACCATTGACTTACATTTTCTAATGTTCACTTTTCTTATCTGTCAAATGTAAATAATAAATAACATTGTTGGGAAGCTTGAAGGAGGCAAAATATGCAAAAGTACTTGACATATTTCAGAGTCAATGCTTAATATATGCTAGTTCTTGGCTTTATTAAACTCGTTGAGTGTGATTAAGTTATATTGAACATTCTATGATGATTGGATGTATATTCTTATTGAATGTACTTAGTGTGTATGTATCTCATAGATAGGATTTAACTTGTAATCAGATAAATTAAGATACAATATTCTCTTGATATTTAAAGCTGAGATCCTTAAAAATATATCAGCTGTGAATATCATGAGGGCAAACAGAAAACATACCAGGATTCTTGTCCATTAGTTTTCTTAAGATTTTGTGTGTGAGAAAACTGGAGTGAGTAGATTTTGAGAACTATAGCAGCCTGATATATTGAAGAGTCAGTCTGGTTCGGTGGTTTGAGGTAGGTCATACATTTATATTCTGTTCTGTTATTTACTAGCTCCATGACCCTGGGCAAATCATTTGGACTTTCTGAGCCTGTGCATTCTCGTGAAAAAAAAAAAAAAAAAAAAAAAACCTGCTTCATAGGAACTGGGATGACAAATAAATTAGGTATTTGAATCCTGAGCTCCTGATGCAATGCTACACATCTTGTAGATGTACAAAAATATTCATGAACGAAGTCAAGGTTATTAGGAAGTGGGATATGGGAAATAACCTTTAAAAAACATCCTTAAGACAAATGGGGTTTAGAATCAGAGTGTGGGAAGGTAATAAGACAGATGCAGAAAACAAAGCTGTGCTGTCATTTGTGATTTTCTACTCAGTTCTTAATCCCACTAAATTGCCTTTCTCAACAACAGCAATAACAACTAAACAATTGCATCTTTGGTTTACATAATATATTTTGTTTTAATCTTTCATTTTTATTTGTTTAAGTAAGCCTGGTCATTAAAGTTTTTCAAATCTAAAAACATTGTATTATTTTAATCCTCTGACCCTTTAAAAAAATTCAAAACAAGCAAGTTTGAGACATTCCTTTAGCTCCAAATATTACTTAGAGTAATTTCTTGAGATCAGATGAGATGGTTGCAGAGAGACAAATGCTTAATATAAGACAGAAAAATGAGAATGTGTGAGGAATATTACCGAGAGGAGAATTCTGGAGCTGAGAACTCTAGCTGTGTCTCAATTGAATCATAAGCAAAAATACCTACTGACCAATGGGAATTCAAACTCTCACCCACCATGAAATTCTAGGGTGCAGAACTGGGAATCGTCTATCACAGACATAATTTAAAACATGCTTGCTGAACCATGAATATACCTCAAACCATGCCAGAAGTTCAGCACAATCCCATGAATTTCTGTTTCCTCTAGAAGCCGGAAAGTTAAGATGCCCAACCCAGATCACCCATAGAAATCGTAGAAACTGGTGCTGAGATAGCTAAGGGGAAGGATGTGGGGAACCAGCCCTTGATCTGTCCCCTGAGCAAGACCTTAGAATTTGCCCAATATTTCAGAGGGCAATTCTTTTAAATATACTTTATTTTTTAGAGTAGTTTTAGGTCCAAAGCAAAATTGAGTGGAAGGTACAGAGATTTTTCATATATTCCCAGTGCCACACACACACAGCCTCCTCCATCATCAACATTCCCCAGAAGAGTGGTTCATTTGTGATAATTGGTGAGGCTACATTGATACATCATTACAGCATGATGTGTTGATATTGGAAACTCATGGGACACCAGACCTAAGTCATTATATTGCTGTGTGAACTTGGGGAATCTATTTATCTTCTCTGAATGCTACTCTTCATCTGGAAAATGTAGCTAAATATTATTTATACACAGCATTGTTATTTAGTGGACTTGAATTATAAGCGATGAAGGACATATGTATTTGTTATTTTTAAACAGCCCTATCAGTAGAGTGGGTGTATGTAAAAGAGGGAATGGTGGTGGGTGTTTGTTTGTTTTGTGTTGTTTTGTTGGTTGCTGTGGATCCCGTGAGCGTGGGTGTGGGGTACTAGGTACGGTCAGCACTCTTGCAGTGTGGGGACATATGTGAGTGAAAAGCTATCTGGTCTGGCTTCCCAGGAGCCCTAGTGTGTGATGGGGTTGGGGAGGAGCTTAGAGGAGCAATGGCCCAAGATGCAAGCACCTATGATGATTAATTTTATGTGTCAGTTGAGCACTCTGTGATAATTAATTTTATGTGTCAATGTTTAGCCAGATTTGACTAAACATTATTTCTGGGTGTCTTTGAGGGTGTTCTTAGTGAGCTTAGCATTGGAATTGGTGGCCTGAGTGAAGCAGAGGGCACTCCCTGGTGTGGGTGGGCATCATCCAGTTTGGTCAGGTCACAAATAGAACACAAAGGCTGAAGAAGGGAGAATTTACTGCTTTCCTCTGCCTAACTGATTTAGGCAGGCTGTCAGTCTTCTCCTGCCCTTGGATTAGAACTCACACCATAGGCTGTCGAGTTCTCAGGTATTTAGACCTAGACTGGAACTATAGCAACTACTCTCCTGAGTCTCCAGCTTTCCACCTGCAGATTATGGGACCTGTCAGTTTCCACAACTGTGTGAGCCAATTTATTTACACACACACACACACACACACACACACACCCTTGCTGTCAATATTACTAGTACCACTGACGCTACTTTTAAAAAGCAAGTAAATTCTTGAAGACTATATACCATAGTCTTTATACTAGAGATTATATACCATATTTTTTACACTATAGTGTCTAGAATACACAATAATGTAAAGCATAATACATTCTTATATAACTTCAAGTGTCTCCCTATGATAAGTAAGATGCTGCCATTTTACTGAAATATTCTGTACATTCATAATTCTTCATGCACATGTCTCTTCCACTCTGTATCTGCTCTGTATCCTAAATAAGTTAGGGATAATGTCTCAGAAATTTCCTCTGACTTAACACTTATCACGATGTCATTTCCTTTTTTCTTCATGTATATATACATGTTTTTGAATTCAGTCTTGATTTTGCCTCTTTTAGGCCTGCTTTTTCTATTACTCTGATGTGTGTCTGCAATATGAGAACAGAAATCATGTTTGTCTCCTCTCCTCTATCTCCATGGCCCCAGCGACCATATGGGACATAAGGAAGGCCCACAGGGAGTGTGTGTCAACTTGCTTTCCATAATGGGTGTATTAGGGTTCTCCAGAGGAACAGGACCAATTAAAAATATATTTAACATATAATTATATATATCACTGTATATTATATATATATATCTCATATATACTACATACTATATTATATATAATGATTATATATTATTTATAGATAAGAGGAGACTTGTTACACTAATTGGCTCACATGATTATAGACTGAGAAGTCCCACAGTCTGCCATCTGTAAGCTGCAGACCCAGAAAAGCCGGTGGTGTGATTCAGTCTGAGTCTCAAGGCTTAAGAACCAAAGGAGACAATCTGAGGGTAAGATGAGATGATATGAAATGTTCCAGCTCAAGCAGAGAGGCAGAGACAAAGGGGCGAACTCCTCCCTCCTCCACCTTGTGTTCTATGTAGGCCTTCAGTGAATTGGATGATGCCATTCCACGCTGGGGAGGGCAATCTGCTTTCCTGGGTCTACCAATTCAAATGCTCATTCTCTTTGGGAAACACCATCACAGATACACTGAGAAAGGATACTTAATCTGGGCACCCTGTGATACCCATGTAAACCTATAAAATTAACTATTGCTGCTATAGCCACTGCTTCTGAAGGTGAGGCATGGTTAAAAGCATCAGCCTCAGTCCATAGAGGAAGGGTTATTCAGAACCATAAAGCACCAAGGGCCGATAATGACACCTCGGGTAACACTTACTTCCATTCCACAGCTGAAGGAGGAAGTGAAGCAGGACTAATTTTTATTTACATTGCCTGTTTTGGGAGTGCTTTTTTTGATGGGGCCACTGACAAGTACAATCCAGTGGCTAAAGCTGCCTCCATCCCAAGCCAGCCTTAAGAACTGCCACTGTTTACATCCTGCAGAGGCAATTGTGAGCAGCAAACAAATAAGTAAGATTTGATTAGAGGGCAAGACAGAGAGATAGTGTGGACTGAAGCATTATTATACTAAAATTTAAGAAACAAATGATATTTTCAGAAGTGTTAAATAAATTTCTAATTATAAGATATTAAACTACATGTATATATTAAAATTACTTAGGCACTAAAATTAATTGTTCCAAGAAATATTTCACTCATTCAACATTTATTAACTTCCAATGTGCTAGGTTTTGTTGGTTTCGCAATGGGCAAAAAAAGGCAAGACTGTGCAATATTGTGAAAAAAATCATTATACAGTAGTAAGTGGTTTATTAGCATACTTAAAATTGGCAGGTAGCACAGATAGAATCAACAAAAAAGTTTTTAATATTAAATCTATGACAGTCTTTGGAAGGGTGTAGCGGAACAGAAAGTGTGACCTTAATACACCAGATATTGTGAGAATTACTCAAAAAACAGTAGGCAGATAAGATTCTATTGAAGAAAAAAATAGCCTATAACAGACTCAAGGAAGAATTAGCTGAAAAGAATACAAAGGCAGTGAAGACTTTTCAAGTGAAGAAATGGAAGTATCACAGGGGCCAGAAAAGAATCATGAAACTACTCAGGGCTGGGTGGTTACGATATCACATCTGCTTGTTGAGGCTACTTGATCTCTTGTCTTTCATGCCTTTTGTGCAAAGCTCAGGGTATCAGAAGCATCTGTACCAGACAATCAGAGAAAATGAAGATGTGAGGCCTGAAAGACAGTGCAGTGCCCTGGAAGGCTGGAAATTCCAGGTAGTATGGTCATCACTATCTACTGAAAATGAGTATTTCTGTGCATTGCTGATTACTGCCTTCTACTGCTTCTCCATGGTTGGTGGCATAAAGGAGGGTGGCAATATTAAATTATAGCATTCACACACATGCTTACAGGGATCTAGAAACACAGATGACAACCCATACAAAAGACTAGAAAACACCTGAGAAAAACTTATAGAATTAAAAAGAGGCATCATCAATCCTAACAAGCAGATTTAATACCATAATAAAGAGGCTTTCAATAACAGATCTTTAAGAAATGATACTGTCATAAAATATATCTATCTTATCATTAACCAAATAGTCACTTAAAAATATTAATTGTATAGATTAAAAAATTAATAATAGAATATATAGTAAAAACACCACTGAAGAGCAAATTGGAGAATCTGGAAACCTTAAATTAAAAAAATGGAAAAACATGGTGTTCTACATCCATTTATTAGAAGTTCCAGAAGGAAAGACTAGAGACACAGGAAGGAAATAAATAATCAGTGAAATATTTCATAGATCCCTCCCCTGCCCAAAAAAGATCTTTAAATTGACAGCCCTCACTGAATGATAAGCAGGGTAAAGAAAAATGTAACCTCACATTGGGAAATTTAAACAATTGCAGAATAAGGCTGAAGGAACTTTCTAGATAACAAAAATTAAAAATTAAATTAAAAAACACATAAAAAAGCAACACAAAATAGTTTCACATACCACATACCACAACACTGATGCATGAAGCAAATGAAATAATAGTTTCATATTGCTGTTCTGACAGGTTTATAGGTGTGGTAGTTTTACAAGGGCCAGGAAAGCTGCAAAAAACAGCAGATATATTTTTGAAGGTTGACTTTCTTTGGAGCAGAGTCAGAAATATGCTATGTTTCTGGGTATGAAACAGTGGTGATCTCAATGGCAAAAGAATATGTGAGGCCAACATTGCAACCTAAAGTTACAATATTAGTTGAGTTAAGCAAGATTAACAGACAAACCACAAATTTGACAAGGAACTCGGAGGACTGAGATAGCCGTAGTATGCCTTCTCGAGTTCTGACATAGTCCTGGCAGACTAGAAGGCAGTATTCACTTGCAAGACTGTTTATATGCACAGGATAGAATGAGGAGAGCCCTCTCTGTTTCTACTCCCTTGGATAAATATGAGGTCTTCCATACATGCAGAGGAGACATGAGGAGGCCTGGGGGAAAACAAAACAAAACTGAGGTATATTTGTAAACTTTCAAAACTTTGAATATATTGCATAGTATACATTCATTGAAAACAAATGCAGAAAGACTTATCAGCTCAAGGTTTCAGGGCAAAACACCGGGCCAGCCAGTGGCTCTTTATTAATATATGCTGACTTAGGTGTGAGCTTTAGGAAGCTATGCTTAAAAATAAAAACAGGAACAAATTAGAATGAGCAGATATCTCAGGAGCTGTACACTGTGGAAGTAACAGACAGGAGAATGAGACCAGGCAGGTCACAGAAAAAGAAACAAACAAAAAGAATAGAACAGAACAGAACAGTAAAAAAAAACCTTGTAGGAAAACCCAGAATCAATGATTTCTTTAATATATTATCTAACAAGATGCCTGGTTTTCCACAAAATAATGTATGAGACATGTCAAGTAACAAGAAAGCAACAAGTGTAACTCATACATAGAAAAAATTCAATCAATAAAAAGTATCTCCGAAGGAGAGCAGATACTGTGCCTAGCAGATACAAATGGTTACTACATATGTTTCAAAAACTTAAGAAAATCATGACTAAAGAATTTTTAAAAACATATGACAATAATGAGTGGTAGACTATCAATAAAGAGTTAGAGATTTTAGAAAAAGAATTCAGTGGAAATTTTGGAGTTAAAATATATTATAACTTAAATTTTTAAAGTGTATTAGAGAAAATTTATCATAAGAAAAATATAGTGAAGAAACAGTGAACTTAAAAAGAGATCAATAGAAATTATACAATCTGAAGAAGAGTAAGTAAAGAATATGAGGAAAAAAGGATTGAACCTCAGAGACCTGTGAAACAACATCAAATTTATTAGCATATGTGCAAGGACAGTCCCAGAAAAAGAAGAGTAGGAATGAGACAGAAAAATTACTTGAAAATAAAATGGCTTTAAACTTCCCAAATTAGTTGCAAAATATTTATTTTTTGCACTCAAGAATTTCAAGGAAATGCAAGTTGGATAAATTAAGAGATACATACTTAGACATTATATTCAAACTATTGACAGACAAAGACAAAGATAAAATATTAAATGAAGCAATAGAAGAAAAACAAAAGGCTCATCACACACAGACAACAACAATGTGATTAACAGCTGACTTCTCAACAGTGACAATGGAGGGCAGAAAACAATGGATGACATATTCAAAGTGCCAAAAGAAAAAAATTCAACCAAGATACACACATACACATCCATAAAAACTACCATTCAAAAGTGAAGGTTGCAAAGACATTTTCTGAAAAACAAAAACTGATAGCATGTATTCCTAGTAGACCTTCCTTAGGAGAAATAATAGTCTTTTACGCTAAAAAGAAGTCAAAGCAGATATTATCTCCAATTCACATGAATAAATAGAGATCACTAAAAAACACAATTATATAGGCAAATATAAAAGCCCGTGTAAATATATATTTTTCTCTTTTTCCTAACTGATTTAATAGATGATTGCATGTAACAATAAGTATGAAATTGTATAAAGATTTCATATGCTATAAAATATGTCATATGCATGTATATATAGCACAAAGAAGGGATAAGAAATTGAGTTATATTGAGGCAAATATTTTGTATTTTAATGAAATTAAGTACTAATCTGAAATTAATTGTGATAAGAGACAGTGTATATTGTAATTCCTAGAGCAATACTAAGAAAATAACTTAAAAATATGCAAAATTTTTTACCAACCTGATACTTTTGAAAACAATAAATACATTAATTAAAGGATGCAATAGAATAAAACAACAAACAAATTAAAATAGTACAACATAAAATATCTATTTAACATAAGACAAAGTAGCAAATGAGGACCAAAAGTATAAAAAGAAATGACAAATCTTTGGATAGATTCACCAAAAAATAAACTAAGAAAATACATGTTTTAAAAATCATTCATACAATAGAGGACATCACTACTAATCCTATAAAAATTAGAAGTGTTATTAATGGACACTATCAAATTTATGCCAACAAATTAGGCATCTTAGTTGAAATAGACAAATTCTTAGAAATATAGAAATTATCAAAAATGACTCAAGATAAAATACACAATCTAAATAGACATATAATGTGCAAAGAATTTGAATTAATAATTACAAATCTTCCCACACACAAAATTCCATGTTTGATGTGTTCACTGGAAAAATCTATGAAATAGAGAAGAAATAATAGTACTCCTTCACAAACTCATCCACAAGAAGTGTAAGTTGAAAAAAAAGGAAAAAACAGAAGGAAAGGGAATCTGCCCAACTCATTCTAAGGGGACTGTATTTGTGTTATATACCAGAGTAAAAGACATTGTAAGAAAGGAAAACTATAGACCAATACCCTTCAGGAATATAAATACAAAAATTCTCAACAAAGTATTAGCAACCAACTCCAGCTATAGATAAATGGGGTTATACACCATAAACAAATGAGGTTTATCCCAGGAATAGAAGCTTGATTTAATATAAAAATAGCAATTAACATAATTTACAATATTAATAAGCTAAAAGGCAATATTACATAATTATCTCAACAGATTAAAAAATGAGACAAAGCCAAAATAATAAAATTTTTCAACAAATAATGATAGAATAGAATGGTACTCTTATAAAGTCATCTATGAAAAATCTACATCTAACTTAGTGAAAGACTGCATTTCCTCTAAGGTTGGAAAAAAGGCAAGGATGCCCTTTCCTTCCATTTCGATTCAACCTCATAGTAGAGGTTGTAGCCTATGCAATAAAGAGAAGAAATGGAACTCAGGATGAAAGGTAAGAAGTAGAACTGACTTTATTCATAGATAGCATGATCTTGTAAGTAGAAAATCCTGAGGAATTCTTAATGCACTTACTAGAACTAATAAATATATTCAGCAAAGTTACGGGGTCAAAATACAAAATTCATTAGTTTATTTCTACATGCAATGAATAGTCAAAGATGAAATTATAAAAACAATTTCAAATATAATAGCGTCAATAAGATAAAAATATTTTAAAAATTTAAATTCAATGCAATCTGTATAAAATTCACTTCAGGCTTTTTTTTTTTTTTTTTTTTTTTGCAGAAATTAACAAGGAGATGTTAAAATGTATGTGAGTACGCAAAGGACCTAGAACAGCCAAACAGGTTTGAAAAAGATAAACCAAGTCATAGAACTTACACTTTTTTATTTCAAAGGGTTTGGCCCATAATCCCAAAGGACACAAACCCTAATGCCATAATTCCAAAAGATCAAAATCTCTAGAGTTTAAAATTCTGAAAACCATAATCTGGAAAGATCAAAATCCTGAAAATATAATTCTAAAAATGTTTTAAAGATATTTACTTACATTTTTAAAGGGGTATTTATTTGAGAAACATAAAAAAATCATAGAACACTTCATAGGCCACTTTACATGATAAAATAGGCAGTAATTACATATTTTATAAACATAACCACTCAGTTATACTAATTACAATTACATGGATATAACAGTTATGGGCAAATAAACTGTACTCATGAAGAAACAAGTCAAAAAGTAAAATGTATAAATGAATATCACTATGGTTGGTAATTGTGTGCACCCAGCTTTTTAACTGCAGTTATTTGAAATACTGTGGACAACCTAAGTCTTTTTTTGTTTTTTGTTTTGTTTTGTTTTTGAGACAGAGTCTTGCTCTGTCTCCCAGGCAGGAGGGCAGTGGTGCAATCTTGGCTCACTGCAACCTCTGCCTCGCAGCGGGTTCAAGCGATTCTCCTGCCTTAGCCTCCCGGGTAGTTGGGATTACAGGCATGCACCACCGCGCCTGGCTAATTTTTCTATTTTTAGTAGAGATAGGGTTTCGCCATGTTGGCCAGGCTGGTTTCTAACTGCTGACCTCAAGTGATCCGCCTGCCTTGGTCTCCCAGAGTGCTGGGATTACAGGCGTGAGCCACTGCAACTGGCCGACAACCTAAGTCTTTTGATTAGATGGATCAAAAACACAATGGGTCACCACTATGTATGCAGTCACCCAAAGAGCTGAAATCTCAAGAAATTTTATCATTAACAAACGTTATGCAGATGTATAAAAAGGACATCCTTTTATTTAGTGAGGAAGTGTCCACATTTTTACATGCATACACAATGCTTACACACAGTGTCCATGTTGTGGTAATGCACTTTCGTTGAGTCAAATTTGCAAAAAGTGCACAAAATGAATTACAGCACTCTAAAAGTCTTTCCGCACTTTATATCTTCAGTAGTGAAAATTATGTGAAGATAAAATGCATAGCATAGCAAATTGGTGCTATGGGTGAAGGGGCAGATGTCGTACATGATTGAACAATTTGGCAGGGAAAATTTCTTGTATTTTTTGCATGTGTTTTCACTTCTATGATCTTTGAAACACTCATTGCATTTGTATTTGGGGAGTCATTGTGATGTACAAATTGTGTAAGCATATGCCACCCTTTTAAAAGTTTGATTATTGCTGGGCCATTGCAAGTAAGCAATTTTCTGCTTTTGTAGAACCAATAATAATTAGCTTTTAAACTTTTATCTTTCACCATTAAGTAGCCTTGTACCCTTAACTTATCAAAGCCATTTTGTGAGGGAACAATTTCACAGATCTCGTCCACTGTGTTGTAACGAATACAGTAAGAGGAAATGATATTCAGCTTCCCCAGTACCAAACCTGTGTTAGTCAGGATTCTTCAGAGATACAGAGCCAATAGGACATGTAGATAGATATATCAGAGGAAGTTTATTAGGGGAATTGGCTTACACAGTTATGGAGGCTGAGATGTCCCACAGCAGGCTGTCAGCAAGCTGGAGACCTTGAGATGCCAGTTGAGTGGCTCAGTCCAAGTCCGAAGGCCTCAGAACCAGGAAAGCTGATGATGTAGCTCTAAGTTTGCACACCAAATCCTCAGGACCTGGGGGGTAGCTGGGGTGGAAGTCCTGGAATCCAAAGGCCAGCAAGCCTAGAGTTATGATGCCCAAGGCAGCAGAAGAAAAGTCTGTCCCAGCTCTCAGAGAGAGATCAAATTGGCTTATGTATTTGTTCTCTCCAGGATCCTGGCCCATTAGATGGAGCCTGCCAACGCTGAGGGCAGATCTTCCCCACCTAGTCCTCTCAGACTTATACACTAGTCTTCTCTGAAAACACCGTCACAGACACACCTTAAATAATGCTTTACTGGGTTTCTAGGTATCCCTTAATCCAGTCGACACCTAAAATTAAGTCGACAAATCTATCCTTTGTCAACCTGTCACCCATTCACATCTTCTTAAGTTATACTTAATTTCCAAATAAATACAATAACAAGGTGATAGTTCCACTTAACATGATGCAACTATACTGTGCACAATTAAAAATGTACTAAAACGTTCCCCAGAATTTGGCTTTAAGAATTTCAACATTTGGGATTTTAATCTTTCAGAATTATCATTTTTGGGATTTTAGATGTTAGGAATTTTTAGACTTTAAGGAGTCTGATTTTTAGAGATTGTGATCTTCTGAGATTTCAGTATTTGAGATTATGGTGTTTGGGATTGTATTTTTTTTTTTTTTTTTTTTTTTATATTTGTTAATATACATATATTTTCAATAATGTGTTATTCAATGTTATTGAAATTATTGAATAAAAATAATATATATTATTTTCAATAATAAATTTCTTTTTTTTTTTTTTTTTTTTTTTTTTTTTTTTCTTTTTTTTATTATTATTATTATTATTATTATTATACTTTAGGCTCTATGGTACATGTGCGCAACGTGCAGGTAAGTTACATATGTATACATGTGCCATGCTGGTGCGCTGCACCCACCAACTCGTCATCTAGCATTAGGTATATCTCCCAATGCTATCCCTCCCCCCTCCCCCCACCCCACAACAGTCCCCGAAGTGTGATGTTCCCCTTCCTGTGTCCATGTGTTCTCATTGTTCACTTCTCACCTATGAGTGAGAATATGCGGTGTTTGGTTTTTTGTTCTTGCGATAGTTTACTGAGAATGATGATTTCCAATTTCATCCATGTCCCTATGAAGGACGTGAACTCATCATTTTTTATGGCTGCATAGTATTCCATGGTGTATATGTGCCACATTTTCTTAATCCAGTCTATCATTGTTGGACATTTGGGTTGGTTCCAAGTCTTTGCTATTGTGAATAATGCCGCAATAAACATACGTGTGCATGTGTCTTTATAGCAGCATGATTTATAGTCCTTTGGGTATATACCCAGTAATGGGATGGCTGGGTCAAATGGAATTTCTAGTTCTAGATCCCTGAGGAATCGCCACACTGACTTCCACAAGGGTTGAACTAGTTTACAGTCCCACCTACAGTGTAAAAGTGTTCCTATTTCTCCACATCCTCTCCAGCACCTGTTGTTTCCTGACTTTTTAATGATTGCCATTCTAACTGGTGTGAGATGGTATCTCATTGTGGTTTTGATTTGCATTTCTCTGATGGCCAGTGATGGTGAGCATTTTTTCATGTGTTTTTTGGCTGCATAAATGTCTTCTTTTGAGAAGTGTCTGTTCATGTCCTTTGCCCACTTTTTGATGGGGTTGTTTGTTTTTTTCTTGTAAATTTGTTGGAGTTCATTGTAGATTCTGGATATTAGCCCTTTGTCAGATGAGTAGGTTGCGAAAATTTTCTCCCATTTTGTAGGTTGCCTGTTCACTCTGATGGTAGTTTCCTTTGCTGTGCAGAAGCTCTTTAGTTTAATTAGATCCCATTTGTCAATTTTGGCTTTTGTTGCCATTGCTTTTGGAGTTTTAGACATGAAGTCCTTGCCCATGCCTATGTCCTGAATGGTATTGCCTAGGTTTTCTTCTAGGGTTTTTATGGTTTTAGGTCTAACATTTAAGTCTTTGATCTGCACCAGCTTTCAAAATGTGCTATAAAGCTAGAGAATAAAGACACTGTGGCATGGCATAAGAACAGACATACAATCAATGGAACAGTATTAAAAGTTCAAAACTAAGCCCTAACATTTATGGTCAACTGATTTTTTAAAAAAATTTGGTAACACAATTCAAAGGGGAAAGGACATTCTCTTCAACAAATGGATATTCTCAAGAAAATAAAGCTGTTTTAAAGACTTTAGAAATTGAACAAGATGTATAAATACAAAGCTAACTAAAAACAGAAAAAGAACAAATAGAGATATTTCCAAAACTAAAACTAACTACAGGTAGATAAAGAACCAAGAGAGACATTTTATGGTGACAAAATATACAATCTATCAAGGCTACCTTATAACCATAATATCACAATGATAAAATACGTACTACAGAATCTATTAGAAATGTAAAAGTAAGCTTACAAGTCAATAATCAGAGTAAGTTTTTTAACACACTTCTCTCAAAATTAATAGGTTATATAGATAAAAATAAGGCAGAATATTAAGGACTCGAATAATGTTATTAAGATTTATCTAATAGATAAAATAGTATTTTTACAGCCAAGACATAGAGAATAAATTTTTTCCAAACATTTCAGAAATTCACTAAAATTCAGCATATTTTAGGTCACAAAGGAAGTCTCACAGTTTTTAAAAATTATGTTTATATGTGGCTGCAAAATATTATATATAGCTGCATTTATTGCATAAAGTCAACAAGATTAAGAATTATAAAAGTATTATACTCAGGGCCGGGTGCTGTGGCTCACGCCTGTAATCCCAGCACTTTGGGAGGCCGAGGCGGGTGGATCACCTGAGGACAGGAGCTCGAGACCAGCCTGATCAATATGGTGAAAGCCCGTCTGTACTAAAAATACAAAAACTAGCCGGGCGTATTGGCAGGCGCCTTGTAGTCTCAGCTACCCAGGAGGCTGTGACAGGACAATTGCTTGAAGCTGGGAGGTGGAGGTTGTAGTGAGCCGAGATCTTGCCACTGCACTCCAGCTGGGTGACAGAGTGAGACTCGGTCTCCAAAAAAAAATACAAAAGTATCACACTCAAATCTATACACTTCAGTATTAAACAACCAACCACAGACCATCTGTGCCCAGTGCTTCTAACTAATTATTTTTCACAAATATATATACTAGATGAAGAGCTGAATGACATGTTTGGCATCATTTTCTCAAAGAACCTCACCAAAATAACAATAAGGTGAGTTTTAATTTTATCATTTGAGAAGTAAAGCCACAGGACAAAGCTAAGTAGAAAGAAGACATGGGGATGGAGGAGGAAATTGGAAAACACACTGCTTCCACGTAATACGTGGAAAGCCATAGTAGAAGGTCTTCCTTACTTTAGTAATTATAACTAACCAGATGATATACAAAATGACAATTATTTTATGTCCGTGAGAAAGCTGAGATCACAAGGTAACCTAATGAAAAAAAAATCCAGAAATTACCAGCCTTTTCTGGCCAGGTTGAGATTCTGCTTTCATCTTTGGCAGAGTAACATGAGAAGGTGGAAGCACCACAGACACAGGTGACTGTGCCTGTAAGTGAATTTTTAATAAAAATTTAAAGGCTTACTGTGGTCTGGACTGATTGGTATCTTGGAGGGCCCCAGACACAAAGGAACCTATAACTACCTATTATCTCTTCTCCAAGGACCTTATTAAGTGCTCTCTTGAAAGAGTAAAGGTAGGGACCCCTATCTGAGATACAGGTACGCTGGGTCTGCTATTATCTGAGGTCAGAGGAGAACTAGATAAACCCACTTGAGCTCTGGCACTTTATATAGTTTAGGAGACAGATACAGTCTGTCATAGGCAGCTTCTAAGATGTTCTTAGTGATCCCTGTCTCATGATATTCATGCCTTTGAGTGATCTTCTCCCCTTGAGTTTGGGCCAGGCATATTAACTAGATTGTAATGAATGGAAGGTGGCAAAAGTGACATTACTTCTGAGGTTACCTGTGAAAATCTGTCTTCCTTCTTTGCCATTGCTCTCTCTTACTCTCTCTAGGTTGCTAATGAGACTGCACTGTAGAGAGACCCGTGTAAATGAACTTGGAAGTTCTTTTAAGAGATTAGAAGTCTCTTTCCTCAGTCACATCCTGAGATGTCTCCCAACTCAGCCATATCTTGATTGCAGTCCTGTGAGAGACTCTAAAGCCAGACTGTCTAGCTAGGTGGCTCCCAGACTTCTGACTCAGAGAAATTCTCAGAAAATGAATCTTTGATGTTTTAAGCCATTAAGTTTTGGAGAGTGTTGTGCAGCAACAGCTAAGCAATACATAGACCTTTGCTGGAGGGAAGACATCAGAGAGAAATCTATTTATCTGCCTAAATATGGGGAAGAGATAGAGAACCAGTACTCTGGGTCTTATGCAAAAACCAAAAATAAAGAGAAAGCCTTGAAAGTAGCCAGGGAAAACAAAACATATTAAATAGAGAAAACAATAGTAAGAATGATGGCTGACTTCTCATCAGAAAACAGCAACGGAGACTATAAGACAATGGAATAACATATTTAAAACCCATTTTTTTTTAAAGAAAAAAAGAAAAGTCAAACTAGAATCCTATATCCTGCAAGTCAACACATAGAAAATGAGATGACAATGTGAGAGAAAAGATAAATTACAGAACCCATCTAGGAGGTCCAGTAACCTAATATTTAACCCTAGAAATGAGTTTCTGAGAGAAGAAAGAAAAGGGAGGAAAGGAAATTATCGATGAAATAATGGAAAATATTTTCCCAGAAATTAAAAAGAAGTGTTTAAAAAGTGAACAGGCTCTAGTCACCTAATATATTGAGTGAAACTACATGAAAATATCTTATGTGATTATGGGGACAGAATATATATATATATAGTATATATATATATGTACATGTATAATGCACACACAGAGAGAGAGAGAGAATCAAGAATCAGAGGTTCGATAGTCATTATATACCTCAATCACACCC
Source organism: Pongo pygmaeus (assembly GCF_028885625.2). Taxonomy (NCBI): domain Eukaryota; kingdom Metazoa; phylum Chordata; class Mammalia; order Primates; family Hominidae; genus Pongo; species Pongo pygmaeus. Next base: position 58,949,442 of record NC_072381.2, read on the forward strand.
TTGGAAACTAGAAAACAATGTAGAAATTTATTCAAAATTAACTATTTCTAACTGAGAATCTATTCCCAATCAAATTAATTGTGGGAGTTAATTAAGAAATTATCAAAACTGAATATTTTAAAACTTTACCTATAACACGCTCTTTCTCAGGAAACCACTAAAGGATATGTCCCACCAAATCGGTGGAGTAAATCAAGGAGAATAGTAAGGAATCCAAGAAATAGAGGATCCAATGCAACAGAAGTAAATGGAATCCTCAGGATGATGGTAAGATTCTAAAAGGACAGGTACCCAGCAGGCCGGGAATCCCTTCTGTCCAGCCTGAGGCATCTAAGAAAATCTGTAAGGGTCTCATCAAGCAGGTAACAGTGGCAGCATACCTAATGTGTCTCAACTTCTTGTAATGAGAGTTTCACCGCTGAAAAAGTTTGGTTGTGAAGTAATGATGAGCTCACAGAAAATAAGCTATAAGAAAATAGTATGTTGTTCAGGCAACAATATAATCAATGGTGGCTAATATTTATGGACATACTGAAGTAGGCATGACTACCGATCTAGCCAAAATTAAAGTATATTGGGAAAAGTGTGGGGGTGTTAGGATGGGTGGGAGTGGTGTTGCAAAGAATTGGTAAAAAACAGCTAAGAATCCATATTATATTTGGAGAAGTCAATATATAATTTTTAAGACTAGAGATTTTTAACAATTTAAGTATATTCTTTAGATACATTAAGTCAAATAACAGAAGATGTGGCTCACTGAATTTAAATTAGTTACTTAAAAGGAATGAGAAATATGGTGAGATTTCTATAACAAACTTTGTAAAACTATTTGATCTTTTAAATTATGGAACATAAGACTAGAAATATATGAGATCAAAAAGAACAAAGAATAAAAAACCAATATTAAAAATTCTTTAGAGTTAAATGACAATTACAGTACCACATATGTTTTTAGTAAAAGTACACACACATATGCAGGTATACAGACACAAACATGAATGCACATACACACATACACAGACACAAGTGTACACATACCTATATTTGAATATACAAAGACACATGCACACATACTGATAAACAGAAAATCTTCTCTATTTGTACATGCCCCATGTACATGGCTTTATAAGAAGAGGAGAAGAGTCCTGAACTAACATAGGTCATGTACAAATATATAAATGATTATACACATGTACATATAAAACATACATATATACACATGCACACATGTACATATGACACACATACATGCACAGATGTGCACACCTGTCTGAATGTATATGCACATATACTCACATATACACATTTTTACACATATAGATACACAGATGCTCACAGAAACATATACAAACTTACATAAAATTCTAAACTTATAAAAATAAATGTATTTAAATGTGTCTATATATAGAAAAATTACTGGATGGAAATAATAAAAATATTAGCAATAGTGTTACAAAAATCTCATCTAAGTGCTGTGAGACTGGGATGTATTTATTTTCTAAATTATTTGTTCGTATTTTCTATAATTGTATTTAGAAAAATATTTTGAGTAGAAATCATGTAGCAACATAATTTATTCTTCTAGCACAATGATTTGGTCTACATCACTGTTTCTTAATCTTAATCTTAAGTAGAAAATCTTAGTTTTTTCTACAAATATTATTCTACAAATGTAATTACACAGAATGGCTTTCTACAGTCTCTACATTCTCTGCCTTTCTCCATGGTGTCTTTGAACATTTCTCTCTTTGAAAGGAAATAAACACTTTCTTTTCAATTTTTTAATCTATTAAAGAATAAATTCAAAGAGTGTTGTAAAAAATGAAGCTAAGGGATTAGGTACAAATAATTCAAATCATGTTTTTTGTAATTTTGAACTTTTTTCTGTTAAAAAATTTTTGACTATATTACTCGTAATTTAATTTTAAAATTGGACTTAACTGGTTCAATATCTTTGTCAATTATTCACAGAAGCGTCTGAGGGAAGGGATCTTTAGGAAGAAAGGGAGTCAGAATAAAAAGGGAAAGTTTTGAGTGTGGTGTAGGCCCTTTGCCTTCTTCATCTCACCTAATTTAAATTATAAAGAGACCTCATTGAGTGATGGAGAAAGACATGTGGCTTATATACATATGTATGTTTAACTTAGAGGCTGCTCTGCAAACTCTCTCCAAGGAATTATTTAACTTTAGAAAACTATTTTCTGTATTCATCTACAAAACCCAAGTGTATTTTGAGAGAAAATCGATTTTAAAATGTGTTTTCTTAGTTAAATGAAACATGAGCTCTATAAAGAGTGGTGGCTCAATCCCCCAGGGTGATAAGACCTTGAGCTTGTTGGTGTTTGTCTCTGGGGAAGGCAGCTTGGCCCAAGTGATGACCTGTATGCCCTGGGCCTGGGTGATCTATTAGAGAGGCTGGCACACAGATCCACCATATGTGATGTATTAACCAGCCAAAGACAGGCAAGGCAGCAGGGTGACGTGGCTGCCTGCCTCCTTCTCTAAGTGTCTAAAAGGCTCTGCCAGCATATTAGTATCTGTATTTCTTAGTCTGTTGTTGCTTATAACAGAATACCTGAAATTGGGTAATTTATTTGAAAAAATTGTTTCTTACAGTTATGAACAAAGAGAGGTTTTACATTGAGGGAGCTGCATTTTGTTAGCGCCTTCTTGCTGGTGGGGGCTCTCTGAAGAGTCTAGAGGCAGCACAGGGTGTCTGTTGGTGAGGGGTCTGAACTTGTTAGCTCAGGACTCTACTACTCTTCTTTTAAAGCCACCAGTCCCACTCCTGTGATAACTCAATCCATTAACCACTTAATCAATTAATCCATGAGTGGATTAATCCATTCAAGAAGACAGAGCTTTCATGATCCAATCACCTCTTAAAGATCCCACCTTATAGCCACATAGGGGATAAAGTTCCAACAGAGTTTTGGAGGGGACATTCAAGCCATAGCGATATCTTGGGGGTAAAGTTAGAAATGGATTTAAAAGTGTGTGCCACTTCCTACCAATTGACTGGTGACTACTGAGACAGCTCTATGTTTCTGTTGCACACTCAATGTGGAGAGGGAGTTCTCAAAGCATTCCAGCCTTGGCACAAGAGTCTATTGGTTAATTAGCTATGTTTTATGAATGCAAAGTACAGGGGCTTTGATATCGGAAGCACTAATCATCATTAGTTCACTGAGTACTTGGTAAAGACATTTGACTTTCTTCAGCCCCAATTTCATCAAAAAAGCCTTACCTCATAAGGTTTCTGGAAAGATAAAATGAGGTAATGAATATAAAACAATGCTGTCTGATTATTGTTCAATAAGCATACTTTTTCCTTCTTTGGATTTATTTATTTGTTTTTAAGTGATTTGCTATATGCAATAGTCCTCCTTTATCCATGAGGAATATACCAAGACTCCAGTGGAAGCCTGAAATTTGAATAGTACTCACTCCTATGTACACCATGTTTTGTCCTATATATACACACCTATGATAAAGTTTTATTTATAGATTAGGCACAGTAAGAGATTAACAATAATAACTAACAATAGAAAGAAGCACCAAGATGGCTGACCAGCAGCAGCTAGCGTGCCGTGCTCTGACAGAGAAGAGACAGGGTGCTGGGTAAACACTAGCTCTTCAAGTGGATTGTCTACGAAGGCAAATTGGGATTCATCAAGGAAGCAACAGCAATCCACGGAAAGCAGAGAGGACTGAGGCAGGACAACAGCCCACCTGGGATTGGCCGAAGGCCAGGGGAGGCTCTCTACCATGAAGAAAAGGTGAGTGGGTGAGAGCCCCTGGGACTCTTACTTCTGCCACAAACCTTTGCAATCCTGGGGAACACAAGAGATCATCTCTGGATAGCCCCCCACCCCCGGGGCCTGCAGACTGACACAGCAAGCTGCCTGGAGTCTGGGAAGAGCCACACTCAGGCCCATGGGGAGCCCTATGGGTCTTAGATCCTTGAACATCCTGTTGTCAGCTGCTGTAGCCCCACCATTAAGGGAAGCCAAGCTCTTTCATGAACCCCCAGGATAGGGGCTGTGTCCATGGTGCTGAGGAGCAGATGGATTGCAGACCCTGTCTCTGCAGTGTGTTACCAAGCAAAGCCCACTGGGCTGGGACCCCAATGCAGCCACCCCACTTCTGCCTGAGCACTCTGACAGGTCACAGAACTCCCAGAGGTAATCCCCAGGCCCACAGCAATTGCCTCTGCTATTATCCTTGCCCCTGCAGCCTTCAGGATGGGAAGGGAGTGAAGAGCCTGAGAACTGTCATGGGCCTCCAGCATGCTGCTGCTGCCATATGGAAAAGTAGCAAGACTGTTTTCCACATGGATCCCTGACCCTGCTACTATTCACTAGACAGGGCTTGCTGGTCTGGGCTCCCAGCACAGCTGCCCTACCCCTGCCTAATCAGTTCAATCAGTGGCAGCCATGCATTTCTCTGGGGTAGAACTCCTGGAGACTGTCAGCAGGCTCTCTGCCACTGCCACCACAGCAGTAGCCACCCTTGCTCCCCTAGGCTAGGGAGGAAGCAAATAATCTGATTACTTGTCTGTCTGCTTCTACAGCATACAGCAGCCATGCTATGGAGAGGAGGACAGGCTGTCTTCCCTGTGAGACCCCAACCTGCTGCTCTTCACCAGAAGCCCTCATACTCTCCGGCGTGGGCCTTCAGCATAGCTACCTAACTCCAAGTTGAACATTCTGATTGGAAGTGGCTCTGCATTTCTTTGGAGTGGTGCTCCCAGAGGCAACTGACAGCTCCTCTGACACTGCCACCATTCCCAGGGTTAGGGAGAAGGAACAGATCTGATTGCTCTGTTCCTACCTCCAGCATGCCATGGCTACATTACAGAGAGGAGGCCAGACAGTCTTCCCTGTGACTGTCTTCCCAGTGAGCCCCACTCCCACTCTTCTCTAGGAAGCCCCCCTTCCCAACTCTGGCACAGAATGCCAGGGCAGCTACTCCACCCCTCGCTAATCATTCCAATTGACAGGAGCTCTGTGTTTCTCTGGGGTGGAGCTCACAGAGACAAGTGACAGGTCCTCTGCCATTGCCACTGCCTAGGTCTGTGCCCCTGCTGCCTCTAAGCTGGGGAGGGAACGAAAAGCCTGAGCTTTCCCTGGGGCTGCGGTGCACACACAGCTCAGGAGTGCCAACCTGAGATTGGTGCCTGACACTCAAGCAGGAGCAAAGCTCACACTCTCTGATGTGGTTTGGCTCTGTGTCCCCACCCAAATATCATCTTGAATTATAATCTCCATGTGTCGAAGGAGGGACCTAGTGGGAGGTGATTGGATCACAGGGGCAGTTTCCCCTGTGCTGTTCTCATGGTAGTGAGTTCTCACAAGATCTGATGGTTTTATAAGAGGCTCTTCCCTCTTTGCTCTTGTTCTCTTTCCTGCCACCTTGTTAAGAAGGTACTTGCCTCTCCTTCACCTTCTGCCATGATTGTAAGTTTCCTGAGGCCTCCCCAGCCATGTGGAACTGTGAATCAATTAAACCTCCTTCAGCCTCAGGAAGTATCTTCATAGCAGTGTGAGAATGGACTAATACACTCCCAGAGCACTGAGCGGGGGGAGTTGCATGGTTTGTGGGCTGCTGCAGGGCTGCCTCCCTCCACAGGGCTGGCCAGGAAAAGGTGTGGTCTATCTCCCTGCCATGACATCTGCCCAAGGGAGCCCTGCAGCCCAGAACACCTAACAAAAGAAACAAGGGTGCAGTGCCAGTGATCTGAGGGGTCTCCCTCAAAGCACAGGAGTGGATCTGGTGAGGAAGTCACCTCTCTCAGTCTCACTGCAGAACATGGCTGCAAAACAGCATGGTACTGGTACAAGAATAGACACATAGTCCAACGGCACAGAATTAAAAAACTCAGAAATATAGCCACATACTTACAACCATCTGATCTTCAACAAGGCTAGCAAAAAAAAAAAAAAACAAGCAACGAAGAAAGATATCCCTATTCAATAAATAGTGTTGGGATAATGGGCTAGCCATATGCAGAAGAATGAAAGTGTACCTTTACTTTTCACCATATAAAAATTAACTCAAGATAGATTAAAAATTTAAATGTAATACCCCAAACTATAAAAATCCTGGAAAATACCCTTCGTGACATCAGCCTTGACAAATAATTTTTGGCTAAGGTCCAAAGAGCAATTACAACAAAAACAAAATTGGCAAGTGGGATCTAAGTAAACTAAAGAGCTTCTGCACAGCAAAAGGAACAATCAACAGAGTATATAGAAAACCTTCAGAATGGGAGAAAATATTCCCAAGCTATGCATCTGACAAAGGTCTAATATGTAGAATTTATGAGGAACTTAAACAACCCAACAAATGAAAAACAAATAGCCCCATTAAAAAATGGCAAAGAAGGCCGGGCACGGTGGCTCACACTTATAATCCCAGCACTTTGGGAGGCCAAGGTGGGTGGATCACTTGAGGTCAGGAGTTTGAGACCAGCCTGGCCAACGTGGCAAAACCCCATCTCTACTAAAAATACAAAAATTAGCTGCGCAAAGTGGCACATGCCTGTAGTCCCAGCTACTCAGGAGGCTGAGGCAGGAGAATCTCTTGAACCCAGGGCGGCAGAGGTTGCAGTGAGCTGAGATCTCACCACTGCACTCCAGCCTGGGCGACAGAGCAAGACATCATCTCAAAAAAAAAAAAAACAGGCAAAGAATATGAACAGATACTTCTCAAAAGATTTACAAGTGACCAAGAAACATATGAAAAAATGCTCAATATCAGCAATCATCAGAGAAATGCAAATCAAACCACAATGAGATTCATCTCACACCAGTCAGAATGGCTATTATTGAAAAGACAAAAAAACAACAGATGCTGGCTAGGATGCAGAGAAAAGGGAATGCTTATACACTGTTGATGGGAATATAAATTAGTTCAGCCACTGTGGAAAGCAGTTCGGAGATTTCTCAAAGAATTTAAAGCAGAGCTACTATTTGACCCAGCAATCTCATTACCAGGTATATACCTCAAAAATAGATCGTTAGACTAGAAAAACACATGCACCTGTATGTTCATTGCTGCACTATTCACAATAGCAAAGACATGGAATTATCTTAGGTGCCCATACATTGTTGGTTGGATAAAGAAAATGTAGTACATATACATCACGGAATACTACACAGCTATAAACAAGAATGAAATCATGTCTTTTGCAGCAACATGGATGCAGTTCGAGGCCATAATCCCAAGTGAATTACTGCAGGTACAGAACACCAAATGCTGCATGTTCACACTTATAAGAGGGAGCTAAACATTGAGCACCCATTGCCATAAACAAGGGAACAATAGATACTGCAGACTACTAGGGGTGGGGGGAAGGAAGAGGGGAATGGGTCGAAATATTATCTATTCGAGTACTATTCTCACTACCTTGGTGCGATATGCTCATGTAACAAATCTGCACATATATTCACTGTACCTAAAATAAAAGTTAAAAACAAAAACAAAACAAAATAATGATTAAAGAAATAAAATAAAATAACCTTTTGAAATTTAATACTTTGATGCAAATAACAAAATATCTCATACTTTTCTAATCTCCATATCTGTGGCTTAATCATATTAATCATTCCTGCTATGTGTTTATTATCATTCTTATTCTTTATACTTGATTAGATAATCTAGTGGTTTTTTAAACCAATTATTTAAAGACCAAGTACTTGAATTTATTAGGAATTTTTTTTTTCATTTTTAGTTCAGTACTGTTTACTTTTAACTATATTGCCATAATTTATGTATATTACTATATTTATCCTACTTTGTTATTCTTCTTTGTCATTTATGTATCATTTTAAGTTGAATGATTATCTATTTTTTAATAAAGCAAAGTCTGAATTTGACTATTAATGGAGATTAAAATGTATTAGAAAAAAACTAATAATAAAATAGGACAATTATAACAATATACTGTAGTAAAATTTATGTGAATGTGGTCTGTCTCACACACACACACACACACTCTCTCTTTCAAAATATCTTATTGTACTATACTCACCTATTTCAGACCTTGATTGACCACAGATAACTGAAACCAGAAAAAGCAGAAAAGTGGTTATAGCTAAGGGGAAACAACTGTAAAATATTGTAGCTCGAGCCACCATTTAGATGTTTGTTTCCAAATCTAGCATAGAATAATAGAAAAAAAAGTCACATTTTTCTAATCATCAGAATTTTTCTTGGAACAAAAATATAGGGAATGCTATAGAATGCTGAGAACAAAGAAATGTACATCCATGGCAATTACATGCATGTGGAATTGACACTTCTAGACATGTAATATAAGCTGGTGCACACAATTAATAGCAGAAATTCTAACATAGTTAAATTTATAACACATGGCCAAATGCACAGATAATTTTTGATCTTTAAATGGAGACCAGGTTCCATATACCCAACTTATTTTGTAGGGACACTAGACACAACATTCCAGCCATTCACATGAACAATCAGAAAAAGGACAAAACATTTATCTTTCTTGAACTGTGATAGGTGTGACTTTAGTGGAATTTTACTCATCAGGAGTGGAAGAAAATAGCTAAGAGTTGTGGAAAAAAATTTGAAGAATATGAAATTTGAGATTAAACTGATCTAAGTTTGAATCTCTGCTCTTTGCTTTTTTGGCCATGAGACACTGAAAAAATATTGAGCATCTCTGGGTCTTAGTTTCTCATTTGTAAAATGCAACTGATAATACATACCTTTTAGGGTCACTGTGGAAAATATAGTAATGTATGTATAGCACTTGGCACAATCCTGGCATACACTAGGTGTTCACAAAATGGAGAAATACAACTGTATGGATCTAAGGTACTAGAGCATTTTGTGAGTTTCTTATTTTTATTTTGTGTAAACTTGAGTTTCATATTATATATTATCATTCTTTGGAACAACATTTTCATGCTGAAATTTCATTACATATGTAAATCTGAGTTATTTTTCTCTACCTCCCAACATGATTAGTGCTTTGCCAAGTCACTAATTACAGAATTAGCAAAAACAGCTGGTTTAAATCAAATCATCAATGGAAGTTAAGGTGAGGAATAGCAATGTCAGAACAGCATTGATTTGAACAACACACAAGCATGCCATGTTTAACCTTCAAGCTCAGATCACACCGTTAGAAAATCCACCATTGATGCTAATTGGGAAGAGGAGAAAATCAAATAATGCATTTGCTGAGTGGAAAAAAAAATAGATCAACATTATTGGGCAATGACCCTCTTCAAATAAATTGTGTTAACACTATTTAGAGTCTATGAAGCCAAAAGCTCAAGGTCTTTAAGAGGTGAACAGTTACTCTCAAACAATCAAACTGGGCATATAACCAACAACCACTGAGTCTCTACTAATTGCAGGTCCTGTCCCTGTGTGATGGGAAGGCACCTGGGAGCCTGATCTCTAGAGATGCTAGGGTAGTGTCAAGCTTGTTATTTTATTGGCTACGGAGAAGAAAGACACCATTTTTTTCTAGTTCATAGAAATATAGGAGAAAGACTTGAGGCAATTAATTCTTAAATGACAAAAGATCAGTTTTATTTTTATATTCTTTCTCATGGACTTTTGTTCCTCCTGTTTACCCTTAGATTGAAGAAGTCTTTCCTCTCCAAATGCCCATGAGCCTAGAAATAAATGACAATAACTCTGCATTTAGCAGGATGTTGGGAAAGTAAACCAGAAGAATAACAGATTAAGAAGCTGTCCTTAATGACAGGGCCTCAAGAATACACTGACATGACTAGAGATGGGTAGCTGTCAGATTAATTTGGGGCTCAGTGCCAGAGACAGTTCATGGAGACTAGATCAGTTGGTTAGAGATACACGCCAGAATTTCTTCTATGATGTAGACTCCTGAAGAGTTGTAACACAATGCTTGAATCTGGAGTGAAAAGTTTGTGATGATGAATTTTACGTGTCAACTTGACTGGACCATAGGATATCTGGGCATTTAGCCAAGCATTATTATGGGTGTGTTTGTGAAGGTATTTCTGAATAAGATTAACATTTTAATTGATGGCCTGCATAAAGGAGATTGCCCACTCTAATGTGGGTTGGCCTTATCCAGTCCATGGAGGGTGTGAATAGAACAAAAAGGCTGACCCTGTAAGTAAAGGAAAACTCCTCCCTGACTGCTTGAGGTAGGCCATTGGTTTTATTCTTGCTTTCAGACTTAGATTGAAACTTGCCCTTCTTGGATCTTGAGCCTTAAAGCTTTCAGGCTGGACTTATACCATTAGCTCTCTTGGTTCTCAGGCCTTTGGACTCAGACTGAAACTACATCATCATCTCTCCTGGTTCTCCAGCTTGGCGATTGAGAATCTTGAGAATTGTTAGCCACCATATTCACTTGGGCAAATTCCTTATAATAAAATCTGTATATGTATGTGTGTGTGTGTGATCTATTGATTGATCTTTTTCTTTTTTCTTTCTTTCTTTCTTTCTTTTTCTTTCTTTCTTTCTTTCTTTTTCTTTCTTCATCTCTCTACCTACCTACCTATCTATCATCTATGTGTCTATCTATCTATCTTATTTGGAGAACCCTGACTAACACAGTGACTCCTTTAGTTACCTATATAAGAGCCAATCCTAAAATAATACTAATACCATTTTTTCCATGCCATATGTCCTTTACATCATGATGGGTTATACCTACAATATCTCATAATCTTCATAACTATCATGTGAAATAGTTGCTATTGTCACTTGCAAGTGGAAAAGGAGAAGTCCAAGGGGTCACTTGACTTCCCAGAACCACATAGCTAGTAAGCAAGAGTAAAGATTCAAATCCTTGGCTATAGATTTTATTTTGCTGCCCTCAACATTAACTGTTAGCCCACAAATGGCCTTCTGCCCTCTCTTTCCTCTCCACTACCATTTCTTTATTTTTCAAAATTGACTATTTTAAAAAATAATCAAATCTGTTAACTGTTGTTATAATTTTTTAACTTTCAAAAATCAATTCTTCCCAACTTTTCCCCCTAAGTATTTTTGGCAGTACTGAGCTCTGTAAATGATGTCATTATATTGGACATTATTACATTCCACCCATATCCTTTTACAAGACTAAAAGACTTATTTTTCCCTCTGCAGGAAAGGCAGCTTCTCATAGGCAGTGCTCAGCATCCACACTTTTCAGGAATTGACTTACCTAAGGAGAGTTGACTTCCCTGGTTTTACCTTCTTCTCATGGTAACCTGCATGGAGTAACTGGTTCATATAAAGGTATAAGGGTTTGAGCCTTTTGTCCCAGTGCAGGACAATTCTGAAGCACCAGGCCATTTTTAGAGGTCTGAGTGAAATAAGCTGAGACCTTGATTGAGACTTCACTGCAGCCCAATTTCTCTCTTCTCCCAGCTGGCTTCCATAGGTATCAATCCCAAGAATACATTCTAGTGAACCTCCTATATTTTAATCTCTATCTTGGAGTTTGTTTTCCAGGGAACACAACCTGCAAGAGTCATGGTGATATAAATTGATCAAATAGGAAAAGCTATTATCCTTGGGGTTTCCTCAGTTTAGTGCTCTGTATAGAGCGTGTTATATAATGTAGGAATTGAGAATCTTGAAAGAACAGAGAGCAGGTGAAGGCACAGGGCTACGTTTGTTGACAGACCTCCGTAGCAAGTGTTTGGGAACAAGGTAACTACTATTTCTACATATTCAGAATTTTTATTTATGTTAGAATTATTATTTTTTATTTTGAGAAAAGTCTTGCTCTGTCACCCAGGCTGGAGTGCAGTGGCATGATCTCGGCTCACTGCAACCTCAACTTCCCAGGTTCAAGGGATTCTCCTGTCTCAGCCTCCCAGGTATCTGGGACTACAGGCATGCATCACCAGGCCCAGCTAATTGTTTTGTACTTTTAGTAGACATGGGGTTTCACCATGTTGGTCAGGCTGGTTTTGAGCTCCTGACCTCAAACGATCCTCCCACCTCGCCCTCCTAAAGTGCTGGGATTACAGGCGTGAGACACAACACCGGCCTATGTTAGAATATTTAATTTCCAAAGTAACTCTGTATAGCAGTTATAAATCTACTTATATTACAGACCAAGAGACAGAGACTTAGGGACAAAATATTTCACTTAAATCAGACATTGGTTATGCTGTGCATATTACGCAATTGATCACCCAACCCCCACTTTGAGTTATGCACAGATAATGAAAGGGGAAAATGTAGTTACTTGTTAGTCTTCCATCATAGGTTTTGGCTACTGTTTTATTTTGTGCCTCTGAATCCTTGATTAATACATAAGCCAGGTGATGACAGAAATGAAGACGGTGGAGAAAACATCTATCATCTAGTGAGAAGAGAGCTGAGACAAAAAAGGAGTGCCTTTTGTTTATCTTCCAGAACAATTAACTAACTATAATCTATTTTAGATTGTTGAAAAACAGATTTATATTTTGTTTCATTTTCTTTGTATCTTTTTAAGAGCCCACTTAGTAAGACAAAAGCCAGATTAGAACTCCAATTGTGCACACACACACACACACAAGAGGGAGATAGATTTGGAATGTGTGTGTGTGAGTATACAAATGCATATGCACAATTGGGCAAACATGCACACACACTTGTCAGAGAGGCACAGCTTTGGTAAACACTTGAGACTGTAGGCACTACTAAGGGCAGTCAATGTGCTGATGACAAAAGATGAAAAGGACAGAATCTGCTCCTAAACACAATGCTACGAGAAAGATGGCTAACCCCCATCACTACCAAAAAGTGTCTCAATTGCTCTATTAGAAGTATGTTCAGATTATTGTGGGATGATTAAATCTAATTTGGAAAATTGGAAAGGCACTACTAAGAAGAGGACATTTAAATTGGATCTTGAGAGATGAGAAGGAGTTTCCCAGATGAAGAATAACATAAACACCATTTTGGAGAGAAAAAAATCATAGCAATAATCGCCTAGAGAAGGAGATGGGTCAGACTGTGGCATGCCATTCATGATACAACGAGTTGGATTCTAGACTGAAGGCAACAGGGTTTCCTCAAAAGTAATCTTTCTCCACTATCTCACCCAAGACCTAGCATGATAAGATCTTGTTTTAGAATGACGGTTTTAGCAATAGAGTGGAGGAAAGGTTATATATTGGGGATTATGGAGAAAAGAGATCATAGAGTTTTCTAAGAATTCTAATTTACTGCTCTTTGCTTTATGTTCCTAACACAACTCAAGTCTGCATCGTGACAGTGGCAGAAAAATTACAACAGCAACTTGTAAGGGTTGAAACAAATCAAATTCTTGTGCCACACAAAACTTGAGGCAGCTATCTCCTTTTATTCTCTCTATATTATTAACATCAAAACTTGATGCTGTTTTGCTGCAATTGCAGTTAAGCATGTTAGAGTTTGAACATGCTGGGACATTTACCCTTAACAGAATCATTTAGCCTTAGTTATGGTGGAATTTCAGGGTAGGAATAGTCCCAGTGCTTCAGTATTTAAATTCTTTCTGTAGCATCCCTAACAAGTGTATTGTGCTGGATGAGATACAAGGAGGGCTCCTCCTTATTTCCCCAGAAAGTCCATTTATTCACAGAACTCCAAGTGTTGAAAGTCACTGTCTCACATTGAACCAGCATCTTTAACATATTGTTTCTAGTTCTACATCTTGGAGACAAACAGTTCAGAGGAATTTCAAATTCTCACATAATAGCATCTGGGGTACCATTGTCCTTGGCTGTCTTCTCTTTCCACATGTTTTTTCCCTCCAGGCTTATGCACACTTATGGTCCTACATTCCACACTAGATTATAATTACCAATCCACATCTCCAACCGGGCTGTCTTTCTGATCTCCAACATACTATATCCAATTCTCCTCTGTAATCTTCTGCTTGAATGTCTCCTACATAAGTTCCAAATGTTCAAAAGTGGGCCACTCTTTCCCCTTCCTCAATGTGTTCATGTACCTCTTTGCCTTCCCTTAGTGGATGGTCACCCAAACTACACCCAGTCATCTATTTGGTGACCCGATCTACAAATCCAGCACATATCATTGATAGATGCTCTTTCAACTTTAATGTGCATAAAAATCTGAGTGTGAATACTTTTAAAAATGTTAATTATGACTTAGTTGCTTTCACTTATAGTGACCTTCCGGATGATGCCAATGTTCCTCAGACCATACCTTGAGTAGCAAGGTCCTAGACATATCCTTGTCTTTTAGTTGTACATAGATCTTAGTAGCTGGTGAAGAAATCACAGGCTTTGGAATTAGATAGCTCTGAGTTTAAATTATGAATCTGATCAATAATAGTAATGCGTCCATGAAAAAACCATTTAACCTGTGTGCTGCAGACTTCCACTTAAAATGAGGATGACCTGTCTTATAGGGTTCTTAAATTATGTGAAGTAGGTAAAATGCATAGCTCAGCATCTGTCATGCTGTAGAGACTCAAAAATGCAAATTTCCTGTGCTTTTCAAATCTGTAGCTTAATAAAAATAAATTGCTCTTTATTAGGTTGCAAGATTCCCTTAAGGGGAAGAGGCTTAGTCTTTATTATAATGAACTCCAGTCTGTACTGAATTGAGGTTTCAGTGACCTGATTAGAAGAGGAACTCAGATCAGGTAACATTCTGTGATCCAGGACACAAGTTGAGCTGCCCACAAGAGAAGTAGTTTCCCTCTGAGAAAGAGCACTCTGATCCCATTCTTGAATTAACTCTGTATGTGCTCTTAAAAGCTAATGGCCATTGTGTTAAATCTGTGGGTTTCTGTGGCCATTGTCCTGATTAGGAAGGAAACTCTGAGGTCCCACCTGATGATCTCTCCATGACTCCCACAGAGGTATGTGGTGCCCTGGTGGCTGGACTGTGAAGAAGGCCAATCAGGAGAGAAGAAACTGAAGCTAGTTGAAAGACTGAGGATCAAAATCTAAGCCTTCATAAGCAACATAGATTAGTGTTTACAACCATGAAATTAGCAGTCCATTGAAATAACTGGACAAGTAACAGATTTCAACATAGATGGAGCTAAAAGGAGGTAGCACATAGGAACCACATATAACACAATATTAGGTGATAAGAGAGTTTTCTGAAGGAAGCGATGGTATGTCATTCAGCAGTATTTCATTTAAAATGTATTCATGCTAATATATAGATATCATAAACTTTATTTATGTCTGTTGCAAAGCATTCCATGATAAAGATATGTCATAGTTTATTCAATGTTGTTCCATCAGTGGATTTTTATAAAAATTTCAAAATATTTTATCATAAGCAATGCTGCCCTAAACAATTTTGCACTCCTCCATGTGGATCTGTGCAAGTGTTTCTTTAGGAGTATACAGTCGATTTGAAAGAACTAAACTTTGAATTTCATTTTTAATTAACACAAAATGGAAATCTAAAATTCGGTTATGAGTATTATTTTTTACCATACTATCACTTTATATCATAAATAATTTTTAAATATTTTACAATCTAATGATAAATATATCTCTCCTTTTCATTTTCTTTTATAAATTCCTTGTTCATATCCTTTTCCTATTTTCTGCAAGACTGTTTGGTATACTTTAAGCGTTCAAGATACTATTTTCTTGTCCATTATAAATGTTGATTGGTTCTATCAAAGCTTTGTCTATTAAAGTTTTTGCTTTTCAGAAAAGGAAGTTTTGATATTGTTGATCGATTCTACCTTTTATTTTCCATTTTGTTATTTTTTGCTAATATTTTGTCACTAATTTCCGTCATCTAATATTTGTTGTTCATTTTGTTGCTGTTTTTCTATCTTATTAAGCTAAAAAATAGTTACTTCACTTTTTATATTCTTTTTCCAGTGAATATGTCATTTTGGTTGTTTCTATATAGTATAGTTATTTTTATCAATTTAAAACCAGTTTTAATTTCTATTTGATTTCAAATTTAACTTAATTATTTACAATGATTTAAAAAATGTTCTAGGATAATAGATGTTTTGGCTCTTCTTTTTCATTTACTATATAATTAACAACATCTTGACATTTTCTTCAGTAAACAGGTTTATTTCATGTCTATCTACTGTATTATTCAAATCTTTTTTTTCAAGAAAGCATGCTTAAATTTGCCATTTATTTTACTTTTTACATGTATAGATTTAGGGGGTACAAATGAAGTTTTGTTACATGGATATATTGCATCATAGTAAAGTCTGGGCTTTTAGTGTACATCACTCAAATAGTGTATATTGTACCCATTAAGTAATTTGTTATCCTTCATTTGCCTATATCTACCCATTATTTAGCTTCCACTTATAAGTGAGAACATACAGTACTTGACTTCTGGTTTCTGGGTTATGATATGGTATGATAAAAATCATATATAAGTTTGCAAATGTCAATGTATTTCTCAGTTTTGCTATTTTTAAAGTACATTATCAATTGTAATTATGTAGTGATTTTTATTACATATCTTTTAATTTTGACTTTTTCACTATGATAGATGTCCTTTTGGTCTTTTTATTTGTTTTGTACTACATTTTGTCTTAAATTCATATTAATGTACCTGCTATATTTAGGTTGAGTCTATCTCTTACACTTTTCAGTATTTCCAAGTTCTTTCCTTTTAGGCACAATTATTTTTAAATGACTATTTATGTAGCTTTTTTAAAAAACAAGAAAAGCAATTTCTTTGTTGATATGTCTTTAGATGGATATTTAATACTTGTAGATTTATTGCTATTACTGACACTTTTTGAAGTTTCTTGCCATTTTACTCAGCATTAACTATTTCATTGTTATGAAATGTATAAGGATATGGATATCACAAAATTCATAAAAAAGAATAAAAAGGAGAGAAAAATTTACTCATTAGATTATCAAATATTTTAAAGGGTTAAAAATATAAAAAGGTATGGTATCATACAAGGAAAACATATGTTTTATGAAACAAATAAGGCTAAGCTGTGGTTAGCCACAGCTAACCCAGTATTGAGCTGGTAAATGTTTGACAATCAGTTCTATGAAATAAAACAAAAATCCCTGATTGTGGAGTTTGTCAGTTTATGTGGTATCTCACCACAGTGGATTTCAAACTTCCAACACAATGAATGTGGATTTGGGTAGTGACCATTTCATAGTATTTTCACCACACAGTAAAATCGGCAAGTGACTTCAAGAACATAGATAACTTTAAAATAATAAAAACATGATTAATTTGGAGTTTTTAATCATTATTTTAATATAGTTATTTATTTGTAAGCTTCTGAAATTGTGTTTTAATAATGGCTGCATTTAACAACTGGTTAGCAAAAATTCCTGAAAATTTAGGCTCTCATAAACAAGTTTATCAGAGCTTCTGTAACCCGCTGAATGCAAATTGTGAAGATTTTCCTCGTGTCAGTAGGTATGGAGGAGGTAGATCCTTAGAGAGGAAGCTAAAGTGAAAGACAGACTCTAGGTCAATAAAAAAAATTGTCTATTAATATTTAGGCTTCAGTCACTGGGGAAGCTAGATTTAGATTTCAGGGTGGTGGATGTTAAAAGGATATCAAGCATGTGGAGTAAGGTGAGAAAGTGCTGAAAATCATGTCTTCCCCTAGGACCTCCATTTAAGTAAGTTTGTCTAGATTCATGTTACTCTGGTTATTTCTCTCAATATGTCCCAATTTTTAGTGGTTGCCTTAGAGTTTGCAATATACATTTACAACTAATCCAAGTTCACTTTTAAATAACACTATACCACTTCACAGGTATCACAAGTAACTTATAAAAGAGTATTTCTAATTCCTCTCTTTTATTCCTTATAATACTGCTGTTATTCAGTATTGCCATTATTATTATTAATATTTTGAACAAACTCTTATCTGTTAGATCAGTTGAGAGTAAAAAAAGAAGTAAAATATTTTATTTTGCCTTTACTTACTCTTTTTTTAGTTCTCTTTCTTTTTTTTTTTTTTTTGAGACGAAGTCTCAAGCTGGAGTGTGGTGGCATGAACTCGGCTCACTGAAACCTCCACCTCCTGGGTTCAAGCGATTCTCCTGCCTCAGCCTCCTGAGTAGCTGGGATTAGAGGCATGCAGCATTGCACATAGCTAATCTTTGTAATTTTAGTAGAGACAGGGTTTCACCATGTTTGTCAGGCTGGTCTCAAACTCCTGACCTCGTGATCTGCCCGCCTCGGCCTCCCAAAGTTCTGAGATTACAGGCGTGAACCACTGCAACTGGCCCCTTTCTTTCTTTGTATAGGTATGAACTTCTGATCTATATCATGTTCCTTCTTTCTGAATAAATTCTTTTAACATTTTTTTTGCAAGACATGACTGATCTCAACAAATTTCCCCAATTTTTGCTTCGTATGGTCTTTGTTTCTCCTTGACTTTTGAAGGATAGTTTGTTGCATATGAAATTCTATGTTGGTGGTTCTTTTCTTTCAACACTTTACGTATTTCATTCTACTCTCTTCTTATTTGTGTGGTCTCTGAAGAAAAGTCTGACATAATTCTTATTTTTGCTTCACTATAGATTAGGTGTTTTATTCTCTGGCTTGTTTCCAGATTTTTTCTTTGTCTTTGATTTTCTGCAGTTTGAATATGATATGCCTGGATGTGGATCTTTTAGTATTTATCCTGCCTCATGTTCTCTGATCTCCCTGCATCTGTACTTTGGTGTCTACCATTAATTTTGTTTAATTCTCAGTCATTATTTCTTAAAATTCTTCTTCTCTTCTTTTTTTCTTTCTTTCTTTTCTTTCTGGTGCTTCCAACAGACATGTTACATCTTTTTTAATTGTCTCATAGTTCTTGGATATTCATTTCTGTCTTTTTTATCCTTTTTTGGTTCTGTTTGCATTTCAGATTTAGGAGTTTCTATTGACGTTTCTTCAAGCTCTCTGAATCTTTTCCAGTGATGCCCATTCTATTAATGAGTTCATCAAAGACATTCTTTATTTCTAATACAATAGTTTTATTTTCCAGAATTTCCTTTTGATTCTTTCTTAGGGTTTTATCTCTCTGTTTACGTTGCCCATTTGTTCTGGCATGGTATCTGTTTTTTTATTAAAGCCCTTAGCATTTAAATCATAAATGTTTTAAATACCTAATGTGATAATTCTGCCACATCTGAGTGTGATTCTGATGCTTTGCTCTCTTCATACTGTGCTTTTTGTCTTTTAATTTGCCTTGTAATTTTTTGGAAAGCCTGATATGATGCACTATTTAAAAGGGACTGAAGTAAATAGGCCTTTATGTGAGGTTTCACGTGTATTAATCTAGGACTTAGTCCACGTTTACTATTTTTTGTAGCTGTAGGTGTCATCGGCTCCAATTTCATCTTGTGAACTTGTTTTTCTCTCTTCTATTGTTATTTTGTTTTTTAGAGAGCCATTCTTAAATAAGCTGATTCATGTAGTTCCTTCAGTTGGATTCCCCTGTTATTGTATAGGAGTTCTATTGATGTGGTGGTAAGATGTGGGTGGAGAGGAGGTGTTTTGTATTTATTTGGTTAGGTATTAGTCTTTTAGTGAGCTTGTGCCCCTGGGCTGTGACCTTTGTTAGTGCTTCTCAGTTTTATTTTGTTAGTCTTTGGTGAAAGAGAAAAGCAAGAGGACGTTGGAATTGTGTATTTCCCTTCCCCCAAGTAGGTTATGCTCTGGCAAAACCCCAATTGGTCAGGATCTGGTAAAATAATTTCTCTTGAATATAGACCTGTTAACTTTTAAACTTGTCCACATTGAACCCCCAGCAATTTCTTAATTGTAGGTTAAGTTTTTCTTCCAGTTATTCGTTCCCACAGAGTTTTCTACTCCTGGGCTTCTGCTCCAGTAAGTTATGATTCTCTAACTCTGTCTCTCCAGTTTTGAAAAGCAGTGGTTTGTCCTGTGACCTAGATTTTCTGTTGTATCTAAGAAGAGTTGTTAATTTTTATTTAGCTTTTATTTTTTGTTGTGAGGATGGGAGTAAAGACTTCCAAGATCCCTACATGCCAGACTGGAAATCACACTTACAATGCTTTTATATATTTGCTTCTAATGTTTGCTTCTTCTCACATGTTTTTTAGATGCAAATGTAACTAAAGAGATAGCTGGAACTTTTCTGTCTCTTAATATATAAATTGCATTGGTTCAAACTCCCATTCAACAACTTGTGAAAATTCCAATTTCCATTCAACCACTTTTAACTTTTTAAGAGACTTACATTTCATGGCCTCTAGCTCATGTTTTCTGCTTCCTCTATTCAGTTACTGTACGAATCCACTCAAAGCTCTGTGCGTGTGGTCCTACTTGTTACACTAAAACAAACTAACAAAAATCCCTACTAACCAAAGACCTTTTGATGTGTAGTAGATCTTAGTAGTGTTTAAAGAGGAAACTTCAAACATCTAATCAACAACTGGGTATGAGACATTTCTGGCCTTTCAAAAAATTCCTAAATTGTTTTCATGAACTAGGATCCTAGCCTCCTACCAAGTGACTTAGTCCACTTCCTTTCTTTTCTCTTACATCCTTTGAAGGAAGTAAAATAAACAAAACTAATGAAAGTAATTTTATTTAACATGTATGGCAATTCAATATCCTATTAATCTCCCACACCAATCCATATCTCACTTGTTCTACCACATCAAAAGATGAGGTCTTCACATTCCTGGCTTTCCAGACCCTTTCTACTCAAGGTGTAATGTGTGGTAGCATTGGTAGCTCCTGGTTGATTGTCAGACATGAGAAATATTAGGCTCCTCTCTAGACTTGATAAGTCAGAATCTGCAATTTATTAAAACCCTTAGGTAATTCCTATGTATATTACATTTAAAGAAGCTGGGTTCAAAAGCACTTGCAAGTTTCACAAATCATGCCTTGGGAATCAAAGGGCAAAACTGCCTCCATAGGAAAGATGTTACATATCTCCGGTGTCTCTAGTACTCAACTTCCTACCTTACTCCCTGGTATTGATAAAAGGGAGGTGTTAAGAACTTTACATCTCTCCTCTACCTTCACTTCTCCCTCATAGCCTATTTCTAGCATCAGAAGCATTTTATATCTTATTTTCCTGTCAAACGGTAATGTTCTTAAGCCTTGTTATCCTCTTCCCCTGCTCAATCCATATTCTCTCTTTTGTGTGGCAAATATATGTGGTTGGGATATAAGGACCAGTGTTATAACGGCTCAAGGAAAACAGGGCTGAGGTTTGATATTTCTTTTGGTCTTCCTTTCATGGTCTTAGATTGGCTGTTCTAGCCTATCATTTCAACCTTTTTCTAGGCAGGGCAAAGAAGGTGGGGGATAGAGGATCAGGTGGTGACTGGGTGAGAAAAGCATAGCCTTTCTCATAAACTCCAGAGACCTTTCCTTGTGTCTCATTGCCCAGAATCATGACACATGGCCAACTCTGCCTAAAACATGCATTATTGAAAGGTCTAGTTGTAGTTTTGGCTTTCTAGAAAATACAGTAGTACATGGTTGCAATGGCTAATTTTATGTGTCAACTTGATTGGGGTAAGGAATCCCTAGGTAGCTGGGAAAACATTATTTCCAGGTGTGTCTTTAAGGATGTCGCTGAAAGAGATCAGCATTTGAATAAGTAGACTGAGTAAAAAATGTAACTCTTGGCCAGGCATAATGGCTCACTCCTATAACCCCAGGGTTTTGGGAAGCTGAGGCAGGAGAATTGCTTGTGGCCAGTTTTTCAAGGTTACAGTGAGCTATGATGGTTCCATTGAATTCCAGCCTGGGTGACAGAATGTGATCCTGTCTTCAAAAAAAAAGAAAAAAGTAAAGAAAAAGATCACTCTCACCAATGTGGGTGAGTATTATCAATCCATTGAAGGCTGGAATAGAACAAAAAGATGGAGAAAAGGCAAATTCACTACTCTCTCTGCTTGAGCTGAGACATCCATCTTCTCCTGTCCTTGAACATTGGCACTTCTGGTTTGCAGGCTTTTGGACTCAGACTGGGACTTATGCCATCTGCCCCCTAATTCTTAGGACTTTGAACTCAGACTGAATTATAATTATACCACTGGCCTTCCTGGTTCTCTTGTGTGTGTGTGTGTGTGTGTGTGTGTGTGTGTGGTGTATGTTCTCTCTCTCTCTCTCTTTCTGTACATCTATTCATTTTCTCTCTCCCTTCCCATATATATATATTTATTCTATTTATCTGGAAAACCATGACGAATACAATGGTCCTGCAGAGATATTTAGAATGGGGATTGAGTGAACCAAACTTATGGAATCTGCCACAGTTATTACATTCCTCTTCTGAAGATGATGAAATTAAATTAATAGAATTGGTGGCTTTCCTAAATTTCCATGTGTGGTGTTTTAGAATCAGAAATTGAATTCAAACTCAACATACTGCAACATCATAGCTGCCTCTGATTTTCTTAGATGTTGATAATGAAAACCACCTGTGAATGTTAGGCAATGAAGACAAAAAATATAAAATAAAAACCTTACCAAAAATAAAACCTTACAAAATTGCTTTTCTTTTTCGCTGTCACCTCAAACTCTTGTGAATTACTCTTTATAAGAGGAATGTTTATTTCTATTACCCCTTCTTTCTCTGCTATGCCTGCTCACCCGTTTCCTGTACACTGAAATACAGAGGGTCAGATTAGAGAGCTCTTGGAAGTTGGACTGAGCTGGGGTAAATGCTGACTGACCTCATATGAAGACAGGGCTGATGAAGCCATCAACAGAGCTGTACCATGGTCAGATGACCTTGTATTAACAAGAGTAGGGAATGGATTTTCTGTAATGCCATTAAAACATGAAAATCAGCTGCTTTTGGGAATAAATGGCAGAGTGCTGTCCTCACAAAATCAATAACTCTTTGGAAGCTTGTCACTTTATTGCATGTTATGGAGGGGCAGAGTGAGGACGGTGTGTATGTATGTGTGTGTGCGTGCGCATGCATGTATGTGTTTTAGTTGTAGAGCAGAAGACAGCTCACTGTCTCCACAAATATGAAGAACTAAGTTGTCTTAAGGTGTCGGAGACAAAAGAAAAGCTTGTTTCTAAAAATGTCTGTCACACTTGTTTTTCTTTGAAGTAGGAATTTCCAGTATATTCTCCTTGTCTTTGGCTCACTTGCCACCTAGCAAGGTCTATTGAAGAAAGTAAAGGTGACTTAATCGTGACCTCAAGTTCTTGACATCTTGTCAAACAGAAAATGGTGGCCAGCTGCCACCTATCATCATATTAGGCACACATGTTTTTTCTCTCACAAGAGACAAGGAAAAATGAATAAGTTTAAAATACTTTCTTCTTATATGCAGAGACAATTCTATTTTACAATTCATTCAACCCCCAAAAATACTGATGGTATTTATATAGGAATTTCCCATAATGTCATACTAGACACTAGTCTCATGAGACATTTTATACAAAAAGATGACATGAGTAAAAGACATGTCACATGTCATATCCTTCTTTAGAAAATTCATGGAGTATATCATACATCAGTATGCAAAAGGTTCTGTGCAATGCTGCCGTGAAGAAAATCCACTTAATTTTGTTTAACTCAGTAACTCCCAAACTTATTTGATATTGGGTTCCGTTTTTACAATTAACACATTTAAATTCAGTAGTAAACAAGTTCTTCTAGACATCCTGCATGTATGTATTCAGGGAGGAAGGAAACCTGGTTTGTGACAGGTCTGAAGCTGTGGGTAAGGAAGGGGAGTTAGCATAGCCCCATCCCATTCTCAGAATTGCTAGATTAAAAGCTACCTTATTTTTTCCTCCTGGAGAATTGGAAGTTGCCAAACTTAGAGAACAAATATACATTAACTAGATTTATAGAGATAGAAGAATCAACCAGATATAAAGATACAGATTTTCAATTGAATATCATCATTTTAGTTATCAAAAACATTTGTTCTCAACCCCGGGCACTTTTTCCTCAGTCTTAGTGATAGCACTAGGAGGCTGAATATTGCTGAATGAACATGAAATCAAAGTGCAATTTCAGGGAAGCATAAGAGATATATCACTGAGGCCACTTTCAGGTCCTGTGAATCAGAACTGCATATACAACGTATGACAGCATTTTAATGATTGGGATAAAATTGCTCACTCATGCAGTGTGTTTTTATTTGTTTATTTTGTAGTGCTTAAAGATATTGAAAAGTATATTGAATAATGAAAATTGTGTTCATGTTCTTTCCTCTTCAAATTAATTAATGTTAATATTTTGCCATTTTTGCTTTAGATAAGAATATATATATATAATGATATGTATTTTAATAAAAGTCAAGGATAAAAGCAAAGTTTTCATTATTGACTCCTATCTATTTGCTTCTTTCCCTCTTCAGAAGCATCCACTAACCTGAAGTCCGCTTCATATTTTAACAGAAATTTTAACCTATGGCATACTTTGTGAGTGTTTTGAGACTTAATTACTCTATTAGTCAGAGTTCTTTAGAAAAACAGTACCAGTAGGTGATATCTATCTATTTATCAATTAATGAACCAATCTATTTATATCTTTATATCTGTATATATGTCTATATATCTATACAGAGAGATTTATTTTAAGGAATTAGCCTGTGATACTGGAGGCTGGCAAGTCCAAGATTTGCAGGGTGGTCTGGTAGGCTGGAGACCTAGTGAAGAGTTGCTGTTTAGTTCAAGGCTAATGGAAGTCTATCAGCAGAATTCCTTTTAGCTCAGGGGAGATCAGTCTTTTTTCTGTTAAGACTTTCAGCTGATTGGATAAAACAAACTTAATCCAATTAGAAAAAATGCTTACTAAAAAAGTCTACCGATTTAAATGCTAATCTTATTTGAAAAATACCTCCATAGAAATGTCTAGAATAACCTTTGACCAAATATCTGCCTGAATGCTGTAACCTAGAAAAATTGACACTTAAAATAAACCATCACATATACTATATATTTTAATGCTATATTTGGGAAGAGTTAACAATATATACATAGCTTTCTGTATTTCTGTTTACAAACTTCAAGGATGTTATTCTTTATGCGACCTTCATTTCTAGCTTAACATTAGATTTTCAACCTCTTTCCATGCTGCTGTATATGAATCAAGTCCACTGATTTTAAATGCTATATGATATTTCAACATGTGAATATGCAAGTTTGCTATTTTATTGATGGTCATTTAATTGCTATTGATTTTTTATTACCTTGCTACAACAGAGATCCTTATCATTTTGCATGTTGTCCATCTATGAGAATTTCTCTAGAGTACACACCAAAAGTAGGATTGAGGAGTAATTATGAAGACACAGTGAAGTTTTAAACTTTACTAGATATTGACCAAATATTCTCCACAATGTTTTTTCCACTGTAAATTTGTATGAGTTGGAGGGCAGGTTTCCTTTGTGCTTAAAATCTTAGCCAGTATTAGGTACACCAGACTTTTTATTTTCTACTCTAAGAATTATTTATTTATTTATTTATGTATTATTATTTTGAGACAGAGTCTTGCTCTGTCACCCAGGCTGGAGTGCAGTGGTGCAATCTCAGCTCACTGCAAGCTCTGCCTCCTGGGTTCACGTCATTCTCCTGCCTCGGCCTCCCAAATAGCTGGGATTACAGGCGCCTGCCACCATGCCCGACTAATTTTTTTTGTATTTTTTTTTTTCAGTAGAGATGGGGTTTCACCGTGTTAGCCAGGATGGTCTCGATCTCCTGACCTCGTGATCCAACTGCCTTGGCCTCCCAAAGTGCTGGGATTACTGGTGTGAGCCACTGCGCCCAACTGAGAATTATTTTTTTAAAAAGTAACTTTAAAAAGTAGGTTTTCTTCTCATCTTGGTGTAATTAAGTTTCATGTTTTTTGGTAATTTGGTTGATTCTTTTGTGAGTTGCTTTTCATATCACATGCAGCTTCTCCAAGTGATACAAAAATCGATATATTTGTCTTTTTAGATTTAAATTTAAAAGTTATTTTATATATTTTAATAACTGATATATACACACATATTGCAAATACCTTCTTCAAGAATATTTCTTATCTTTTTATTTTGCCTTTGTTATTGCAGAAGTTTTTGTTTTGTCAATTTTTCTCTCATTGTTGTGTGTGTATGTGTGTCTTTTCCACCTGTAAAACACAAAAATATTCTCTTACACATTTTTCTAAGACTTTCAAAAGTTATTTTTATTTGATATTGTCATAGGAAATCCAGATATTCCATTTTTTTGGAGTCATTCTTTTGGAATTTACTTATAAAGCAATGTCTATAAGGAGAAATTTCATTACCTACAATTCTAATTCTAAAAGAATACACAATATGTTTTATATTGGTTGAGATATTTTTGACAAGATAAGTGAGTATGTAATCAGCAGACTCAATATCACAAAACGTGTGAGAGTAAGCACTTCCATGGAAACAGTTCACAGCTCTATGTGGACAAACACATTTTCCTATAACAAACATTCTGACACATAATTTTTATATTAAATATTAATAATTACAAAATTGGAAGGAAACAGTTCTTGGCATTTTAAAAAAAACTTTAGGATATTAGGAAAATTATTTGCCTCTTTTAATAAACATATCTGAGACAAGTCTCAGTTAATTTAGAAAGTTTATTTTGCCAAGGTTGAGGACACCTGCATGTGACACAGCCTCAGGAGGTCCTGATGACACGTGCCCAAGGTGGTCAGAACCCAGTTTGGTTTTATACATTTTAGGGAGACAGAAGACATCAATCAACATATGTAAGATGAACGTTGGTTCCATAGGAAAAGGCAGGACAACTCAAAGTGGGGAGGGGACTTCTGGGTGGTAGGTAGATAAGAGACAAATGGTTGCATTCTTTGAGTTTCTGATCAGCCTCTCCAAAGGAGGCAATCAGATCTGCATTTATGTCAGTGAGTAGATGGGTGACTTTGAATACAATGGGAAGGAGATTTGCCCTAAGCAGTTCTCAGCTTGACATTTCCCTTTAGATTGGTGATTTTGGGGCCCTAAGATTTATTTTCTTTTCACAGGCAGAAACTAAACTTTATGATAACAAAAACCAATATATTCTATGGTAACTAATATATATATAACCACTCCTCTTTTATTCTTTTTTTTTTTTAATTTCATTTTATGTAGAGACGGGGTTTTACTTTGTTTCCCAGGCTGGTCTTAAACTCCTGGACTCCAGTGATCCTCCCACAACGCTGGGATGACAGGCGTGACCCACTGCCCCTGGCCTAGTCTTTCTTATTAACTCAAGCAAAGACTAATGGCCAATCCAGGGCTTCATATTTGCTAAAGTTGTATAGACTCTCAGGGTTCCTGAAAACAAATTGTGTTCTCTGGTCAACTAAGGTTTAATTAGTACTAAATTTAAAATATCGAAGTTTTTATTTTTCACATCTTTATTTCATTTGAATTGTTTTACCTATGGTATAAAATGGCAAACATCTTAACCTATAAAATAAAATAAGGGTTCATTTGATTTTAATCACCATCATCATTTGTGGCATGAAGGTCTAAAGCCAGTTGTCTGAATACAACTCTGACACCAAAATTAAAAAAAAAATCTTCCATTTCCCCAAAGATTTAAATGTCTACTTTTACTATTGTTAAAGAAAAAAAAAATCCTAATTTTTATCAAAAATAGCAAGACAAGTTTTATACAACACTATCACAACAGGGGAGAAACTATTGCAGTAGGGTCGAAAGACTGAACTCAACTCCAAATACAAGAAGGATCAATGGAGATTTATAGCTAGTGGGCAGGGTGAGGGAGAAGAGGAACTTGATTAGATATCAAGGGTTATATCTAATTCTTAATAAACTAGAATAGCAATATTCTTTGCTAAAACTAGGCTCAGCTGGCCAAGAATGAAGGTGAATAGGGAAAGGGACTCGGAGGAGCCTGACTAAAGTTTCGTCAAGAAGAGAGGCTTTGTCACCATCATCAAATTTCCACATATATATGCCCATTTCTAGGCCTATTTTATTGCATTGTTCAATTTTTTCATTTGCTGTGGCAATGCTCCACTCTCTAAATTACCATAATAATATTTATAAGGGAAGATCCTTTTTTTCTTTTTAGAGAAAAATATATTATCTATTTTTGTTTTTATTAATAAATTAACTTTAGAATCAGTTTGTCTAATTCTATAGAAATACCATTGAAAGGTTTATTAGAATCCTATTGTTGTTACAGATTACTTTGGGAAGAATTGGATTTTTTAGGATATTAAATCTATCCATAAAAACAGTAAATCTATCTATTTCTTTAGCTATTCTTTTCTTTTTTTTTTTTTCTTCCATTAAGTTTTATTTTACTTCCTTGTGTTTTCAAAGATTATGTTGCTTATGTTTACATTTACTAAGGTTGAGTACCTGTATAACAAGTCTTTGGTCACTTGTGGACAGGTTAAATGTCACTCTTCACTGAGAACACTGCATTGTTCAATCCTTTGATTTTAGAACAACAAATCATTTATATGTGTTAATTAAGTTGGAATGGGGCAATAGTCAGGCTTATGATGTTAGTGCTTACTATCACTGGAACTGCTGTGAATTAAGAAGTCACAGAATTTATTGATGGTAAGTTTCAAGTAAAATCTTGTAATGATTGCATGGGATATACTGTTTGAGAGTATCTGAAGTTTTTATGGAGTTTTTAAGTTTCTATATACTATTTCACTTGAACTCAAGAGTGAGTGAGCTGGCATTTTTTTTTCTATTTTAAATAATAGTTTGTGTTTAAGGATTTTTTGACACGTTTCAGGCAAAAATATTAATTAATTGATTAATAGTTATTTAGTCCTTGTCACAAATCCTATCGTTCCCATATGAAAATGAAGAAAGTGAGGATCCAGAAAAAAAATGGGTTTCTTAAGGTTGGGCAGCAAGTGGGCTACCTAGGATTTTAAGCCAAACTGGAGTGAGCCAATGCCTGATCTTTTTTATTCTCATGTATCACCAATATAAGGCAAAAAGTTGCAACTGGCAGAACAATACACTTAAAAGGTGCTGTGAAATAGAAGGCATACCTTCCATAGTCCATTGTAAAGAGCTCAGTGTGCCATGCAGTAAACAGCAAAGCCAGTTGCTACACACATCCTCTCTGCCTTCCTGTTCCTAAAAAGATCATGGGCAGTCCTCATGGCAAGGGAGTCTTTCTCATCATAGAAAATATAGATCATTGAAAGTCCATATTGCAAGATACAAACATCATAGGTGATTAAAATAACAAGGGAGATGTTGGCAGATTCAGATACCGAACTTCAGTGTGCTGGGGTCACAAATACCCAAGAGTTGCAAGCTTGAAAGCAGTGAGTCAACTCTGTTCCCAGGGGAGCATCTGAAAATACGGTGACCCTATCTACATTTTTTTTTTTAAATTTTTTTTTCTTTTATTATTATTATTATTATTATTATTATTATTATTATACTTTAGGTTTTATGGTACATGTGCGCAATGTGCAGGTAAGTTGCATATGTATACATGTGCCATGCTGGTGCGCTGCACCCACCAACTCGTCATCTAGCATTAGGTATATCTCCCAATGCTATCCCTCCCCCCTCCCCCCACCCCACAACAGTCCCCAGAGTATGATGTTCCCCTTCCTGTGTCCATGTGTTCTCATTGTTCAATTCCCACCTATGAGTGAGAATATGCGGTGTTTGGTTTTTTGTTCTTGCGATAGTTTACTGAGAATGATGATTTCCAATTTCATCCATGTCCCTACAAAGGACGTGAACTCATCATTTTTTATGGCTGCATAGTATTCCATGGTGTATATGTGCCACATTTTCTTAATCCAGTCTATCATTGTTGGACATTTGGGTTGGTTCCAAGTCTTTGCTATTGTGAATAATGCCGCAATAAACATACGTGTGCATGTGTCTTTATAGCAGCATGATTTATAGTCCTTTGGGTATATACCCAGTAATGGGATGGCTGGGTCAAATGGAATTTCTAGTTCTAGATCCCTGAGGAATCGCCACACTGACTTCCACAAGGGTTGAACTAGTTTACAGTCCCACCAACAGTGTAAAAGTTTTCCTATTTCTCCACATCCTCTCCAGCACCTGTTGTTTCCTGACTTTTTAATGATTGCCATTCTAACTGGTGTGAGATGGTATCTCATTGTGGTTTTGATTTGCATTTCTCTGATGGCCAGTGATGGTGAGCATTTTTTCATGTGTTTTTTGGCTGCATAAATGTCTGCTTTTGAGAAGTGTCTGTTCATGTCCTTCGCCCACTTTTTGATGGGGTTGTTTGTTTTTTTCTTGTAAATTTGTTGGAGTTCATTGTAGATTCTGGATATTAGCCCTTTGTCAGATGAGTAGGTTGTGAAAATTTTCTCCCATTTTGTAGGTTGCCTGTTCACTCTGATGGTAGTTTCTTTTGCTGTGCAGAAGCTCTTGTGTTTAATTAGATCCCATTTGTCAATTTTGGCTTTTGTTGCCATTGCTTTTGGTGTTTTAGACATGAAGTCCTTGCCCATGCCTATGTCCTGAATGGTAATGCCTAGGTTTTCTTCTAGGGTTTTTATGGTTTTAGGTCTAACATTTAAGTCTTTAATCCATCTTGAATTGATTTTTGTATAAGGTGTAAGGAAGGGATCCAGTTTCAGCTTTCTACATATGGCTAGCCAGTTTTCCCAGCACCATTTATTAAATAGGGAATCCTTTCCCCATTTCTTGTTTTTGTCAGGTTTGTCAAAGATCAGATACTTGTAGATATGTGGCATTATTTCTGACGGCTCTGTTCTGTTCCATTGATCTATATCTCTGTTTTGGTACCAGTACCATGCTGTTTTGGTTACTGTGGCCTTGTAGTATAGTTTGAAGTCAGGTAGTGTGATGCCTCCAGCTTTGTTCTTTTGGCTTAGGATTGACTTGGCGATGCGTGCTCTTTTTTGGT
Organism: Pongo pygmaeus; assembly: GCF_028885625.2. NCBI lineage: Eukaryota > Metazoa > Chordata > Mammalia > Primates > Hominidae > Pongo > Pongo pygmaeus. The sequence continues at coordinate 58,980,252 of NC_072381.2, forward strand.
TCCATATGAACTTTAAAGTAGTTTTTTCCAATTCTGTGAAGAAAGTCATTGGTAGCTTGATGGGGATGGCATTGAATCTATAAATTACCTTGGGCAGTATGGCCATTTTCATGATATTGATTCTTCCTACCCATGAGCATGGAATGTTCTTCCATTTGTTTGTATCCTCTTTTATTTCCTTGAGCAGTGGTTTGTAGTTCTCCTTGAAGAGGTCTTTCACATCCCTTGTAAGCTGGATTCCTAGGTATTTTATTCTCTTTGAAGCAATTGTGAATGGGAGTTCACTCATGATTTGGCTCTCTGTTTGTCTGTTATTGATGTATAAGAATGCTTGTGATTTTTGCACACTGATTTTGTATCCTGAGACTTTGCTGAAGTTGCTTATCAGCTTAAGGAGATTTTGGGCTGAGACAATGGGGTTTTCTAGATATACTATCATGTCATCTGCAAACAGGGACAATTTGACATTCTTAAAGAAAAGAATTTTCAACCCAGAATTTCATATCCTGCCAAACTAAGCTTCATAAGTGAAGGAGAAATAAAATACTTTACAGACAAGCAAATGCTGAGAGATTTTGTCACCACCAGGCCTGCCCTAAAAGAGCTCCTGAAGGAAGCGCTAAACATGGAAAGGCACAACCGGTAGCAGACACTGCAAAATCATACCGAAATGTAAAGAACATTGAGACTAGGAAGAGACTGCATCAACTAACGAGCAAAATATCCAGCTAACATCATAATGACAGGATCAAATTCACACATAACAATATTAACTTTAAATGTAAATGGACTAAATGCTCCAATTAAAAGACACAGACTGGCAAACTGGATAAAGACTCAAGACCCATCAGTGTGCTGTATTCAGGAAACCCATCTCACGTGTAGAGACACACATAGGCTCAAAATAAAAGGATGGAGGAAGATCTACCAAGCAAATGGAAAACAAAAAAAGGCAGGGGTTGCAATCCTAGTCTCTGATAAAACAGACTTTAAACCAACAAAGATCAAAAGAGACAAAGAAGGCCATTACATAATGGTAAAGGGATTAATTCAACAAGAAGAGCTAACTATCCTAAATATATATGCACCCAATACAGGAGCACCCAGATTCATAAAGCAAGTCCTGAGTGACCTACAAAGAGACTTAGACTCCCACACATTAATAATGGGAGACTTTAACACCCCACTATCAACATTAGACAGATCAACGAGACAGAAAGTCAATAAGGATACCCAGGAATTGAACTCAGCTCTGCACCAAGTGGACCTAATAGACATCTACAGAACTCTCCACCCCAAATCAACAGAATATACATTTTTTTTAGCACCACACCACACCTATTCCAAAATTGACCATATACTTGGAAGTAAAGCTCTCCTCAATAAATGTAAAAGAACAGAAATTGTAACAAACTGTCTCTCAGATCACAGTGCAATCAAGCTAGAACTCAGGATTAAGAATCTCACTCAAAACCGCTCAACTATGTGGAAACTGAACAACCTGCTCCTGAATGACTACTGGGTACATAATGAAATGAAGGCAGAAATAAAGATGTTCTTTGAAACCAATGAGAACCAAGACACAACATACTAGAATCTCTGGGATGCATTCAAAGCAGTGTGTAGAGGGAAATTTATAGCACTAAATGCCCACAAGAGAAAGCAGGAAAGATCCAAAATTGACACCCTAACATCACAATTAGCTATTCTTTTCTAATTCTAGGACATTTTATAACACTTACACATTTATTCCTTGGTATCTTAGAGTGTGTTGCAATTGTAAATGGTATGTTTTTCTCTATTACAGTTTCTACTTGGTATTTGATAATACACTGTTGATATGTTGCTCCATTTCCTTAAACACTTAAATGTATAATTTCTTTAAAAAAAGACATTTTCTTTTATACCACAGTGTAATTGAAAGTTTAGAAAATTCGTATTGATGAATTAAATTATCGATTCCTATTGACCTTACTTAAACATTGTCAATTGCCTTAATAATGTGTTCTATACACAAAGCTGCAGGAAAGGGAGCATTAAATAACTTTTTTTTCCAGGTTCTAGTGACACTCCAAGATCATACATTGCATTTAGTTGTTATGTCCCTTTAGACCTATTTAATCTAGAGTAGGTCCTTAATTTTCCTTAATTTTCATGAGGTTGACATTTACAAAATTAATTTAAAATATTTAATTGTCAAATAAATATTGTACATATTTAAGGTGTACAGTGTGATGGTTAGATATACATTGTGTAGCGATTATCATAAATAAATTAATTAACCCATTCATCATCACCCATACTCTACATTAGATTCCCAGAATTTGTTCATCTTATGGAAGCAGCTTTATTGTCTGGGGAAATACCTGTGGTTCGTCTTGTGCTGTGAAGATTAACAACATGAACTCACACACATGGAGTAGGTTAAGGAGAGGAAAATTGTCTTTTTAGAGAAAAAATAGATTATCTATTTTGCTTCTTATTAATAAATTAATAATAATTATTATAATATATAATATATTATTTATAATATATTATATAAAATATAAAATATGTTATGTATTATGTTATATAATATTTATATTATATTATATAATAATTATATATATAATTGATTATATATAATTATATACATGGATTGTATATAATTAATATATAATCAATATAATATATATTAATATATTATATAATATAACAATATTATATAATATATTATATAATATAACAATATTATATAATATATTATATAATATAACAATATTATATAATATATTGTATAATATAACAATATTATATAATATATTGTATAATATAACAATATTATATAATATATTGTATAATATAACAATATTATATAATATATTGTATAATATAACAATATTATATAATATATTGTATAATATAACAATATTATATAATATATTGTATAATATAACAATATTATACAATATATTATCTAATATAACAATATTATACAATATATCATCTAATATAACAATATTATACAATATATTATCTAATATAACAATATTATATAATATATTATATAATATAACAATATTACATAATATATTATATAATATAACAATATTATATAATATATTATATAACATATTATATAATATAACAATATTATATATATTATATATTATATATTATATAATATATAATATATAATATATTATATAATATATAATATATAATATATAATATATTATATAATATATAATATATAATATATAATATATTATATAATATATAATATATTATATAATATATTATATAATATATAATATATTATATAATATATTATATAATATAACAATATATAATACATTACATAATATAACAATATTATATTAATTATTATATAATATATTATGTAATATATTATATAATATAACAATATTATATAATATATTACATAATATAACAATATTACATAATATATTACATAATATAACAATATTACATTATTATATAATTATATATAATTAATAATAATAGGCAGGAAAGAAGAGAACACCTCCCCCAAAAAGGGAGAGGAGGCCTCCCAGTGGAAAACCCTGCTTGCAGCTGAGAGCTGTAGGTTATATTGGGAAGCTTGAGGAGATGTGTCCGTTTGCATAGGGCCCAGGGGATTGGTTTAACCAGGTGTGCCATTTACACAGCCCACAAAAAGACTGGCCCTCACACCCTAATCTTTTATTATGCAAATGCAGCCTCTGCCTGGCTGCACCATGACACCTGCACACATGGCTTTACCTGGCTGGTGCCATGAAACCTGCACACGTGGTGACAAAGAAAAGGGAGTGGGAATCGCCATGTTGGATGAACCTGGCTTTTAGTACAGCTGCCTGCATTTATATATGTAAGCTTCCAGCTAATCTACGTTTGAAGCTCGACTTTTCAGGCTGCTTTTTGTTAGAAAAGAAGTGGTTTGGGGGCTGCTTTTTATTAAAAGAAAAAACCTTACCAAGGACCTTTTACCTTTGTTAACTGCTAAAATAATTTCTTAATAACTCCTATATTATTTGTGATAGTTTGTGCCCTATGATCACAATCTTCCCATAAACCCATCCCCAGCCCATAGCAACCATCATTCTACTCTCTGAATAAGTTCTTTTTTACATTCTAAATATATAAGATCAGTGTTTGTTTGTTCTGTGTTTGGCTTATTTCACTTAGCATAATGTCCTCAGGTTTATCCATATTGTCACAAATGGCAGGATTTTCTTCTTTTTTATGGCTGAATAATATTCTATTGTATATAAGCACCACATTTTATTTATCCAGTCATTCCTTCAGACCATGTGTTTTGTGAAACATACCTCATTTTCATTTTGTTTCTTCATAACTAAATTAAAATTATTTATTTTTGGCAGGAGTATAATAGTAGTGATGTAGAAAATACAGATGATCCTCTACATATGATTATGTTACATCTGGATAAACCCATTGTAAGTTGAAAATATCATAAGTCAAAAATGCATTTAATACACTTAACCTACCAAACATCATAGCTGAGCCTAGCCTACCTTAAACATGATCAAAACACCTACATTTGGGCAACATCATCTATCACAAAGACTATTTTATGATAAGATGCTGCATATTTCATATAATTTATTGAACAGTGTACTAAAGTATGGTTTCTTCTGAATGTGTGTCAGTTTTGCACTATTGTAAAGTCAAAAAAAATTGTTAAACCAAACCATCTTAAGTTGGGGATTGTCCGTACACTTTTCACTGTGTCACACCAGTAAGAACATGCTGTCAACTCATCCCATTACTGCTGATAACTTTGATATTTGGTTAACGTGTCTCCCAGGTTTCTCACCATAAAATCATTATTTTTCCATTTGTAAATAACAAACTTATTTTATAGGGTTTATTAATTACAAATGGAAAAAGACCATGTAAGTATTTAAGACCATGTAAATATTCTAATTCTCATCACATTTTCACTCACAAGTTTTAGAACCTATTGATGATTCATGCTTCGCTAAATTAATTATATGATTGTTATCAAAAGATGAATTTTTAATTTCATTATTCCTTCTACATTTATTAATTGGCATTCTAGTGAAAGGAATAGATTCCCCTTATATCTAAGTTATTTCTATATATATGTATTTGTTCATTTATATCACCACAGTCTCATGAGTTTTTATTTTATTCAATAAATCATAATCTATTACCATTATTTTATGCTCAAATTTTTCCTCATTTGCCAGTGGGAGGCCCTCCGATGTGGCTTCTGTGTTGTACTGACATTGCCCCACTATTCTTTGACCATTTTCTTATTTTTTGGTACAAGGTATCTCAGATTCATCTGAAAATTTTCCATCCAGTCTGAAGTCAGCAATTTTTGGAAAGATTCCAGGTTTCCTGTATTATAGAATGGCTTTTAGGAAACTAAGAACTAGGTGCTAGCTGTGCTCATTACTACCGGAGTGTCCTCATGGCTAGGTACACTCTTTAACAGACTGAATCATGAAACATACCCATACACAAACCCACCTATTTTTATACTTATGAACTTCTATGTACTGAATTGTGTCACCTCCCAAATTCATATGTTGATGCCCTAACCCCTGGCACGGTGGTATTTGAAGATTGGGTCTTTGGAGGGTAATTAGGTTTAGATGAGGTGACGAGGGTAGGGACCTCATGATGAGATGAAATTAGTGCCTTTAAAAGAACAGAGCTCACTCTTTCTCTCCCCTACATGAAGACACAGTGAGAAGGTGGCTATCTATAAGCTAGGAAGGGAGCCCTCACCAGCAACCTGCCATGCTAGGACCCTCAATTCAGACTTCCAGTTTCCAGAACTGTGAGAAAATAAATTTCTGTTGTTTAAGCCACCTAGTCTATGGCATTTTGTTATGGCAGCCTGAACTAAGACATGAATGAATCATCTATATTAAAATTCTAAATTTTTACTGATCCCTCCATTTCTAATACAATACTATAGTATTCACTTTAGCTTTCCACCTTTCCATATTGGCAAGTCCCTCCTTTTCTCTCCTTTGGCATGCTAATGGCTTGAATATTAAACTTTTTGATATTTTCCCATAAGTTCCTGAGTCTCTGTTATGTTTTCCGTTTTATCTCCCTGTTGTTTTACTGGGTCTCTTTAATATCTTTTTTTTTTTTTTGCTATCATTTTGCCATTGAGCAACTATGCAGAATTTTAAAATTCATTGTATTACAATTTTCAGCTCTCGTATTTGGTTTTCTTTTTTACAACTACAATTTCTCTTTTTTTGACAATATTCGAAAACCACCTTTATACAAACTGGACCATCAAAAGTAAAAAGATAAGTTTCACAATTATTTTGAAAACAATACTTTGCATTACTTGGAAACTTAAGCATTATTTTATAGAAGAGATTTAAGTCAATGTCCTAATTTCCTTAAGACTTTATATATCTAATAGATGTCGATATTGATCACACTTATATATGCAGAGGAAAAATTTACAAATGTCAATTTTAACGTTATCTCAGAGTAACAGTTTATCAAGTTAGGGCAGGTTAAATTGCTATAACAAAGAAATCCCAAGATATGCAATGGCTCAACGACAACAGAATTAGACTTCTCATCTGTGTAATTGTCCTGGCCAATGGGATGCAGGTGTTTGTTCTCTAGGAGGTGGCTCCGGAACCTAGGCTCTACCATATTGTGGTTCTAAATTCAGGTCTCATTGTCTTCAACCAGATGGCAAAAGTGGAAAAAGGGGATGCAGGGTATATATTTATTTCTGTAAAGTCACTTCCACTCAAACCATCAGTTAAATTCAGTTGCATAGTCACATCTAACTGTAAGGAAGGCTGGGAAATGGAGTCTAACTGTACCATTAAGGAGGGTAAAAAAACTATGAATTATAGCCATTAATACTATTTCCTCATTGGGAAGTTTTATTTTTCCATTTTTTCTAACAATTATCATCCTTACATCATGGAACATAGTTATGGTGGCTTCCTTATTTGTTTTTTTTTCTTAACCAGCTTGCTTTATCAAATATGATAGCTTCTCTAAAGTCTTTTTTCATAATTTTAGCAGTTGTGTCATCTCAAGGTTTGCACCTGCTGAATATTAGATTTGGTAATTCATTGTATAATGAGTAATTTGGGATTATGTCCTGGATATTTTGAATAATATGCTATGAGACCCTGGGTCCTTTAAAAACTCTTCTGGAGAATATTGACTTTGGTTTGTTTTAGCAAATTGTCAATCTGGAGGAGACAGTGTCCTGAGCCCTGACCTATCAGTATTGGTGGTGGTAGGGAGGGTATCTTGGTAAACTGGCGTCCAGGGACTTGCTAGCTTAGAGAAGCCAAGACAGCCCCACCCATAAGTGATTCTCTCTAAGAAATGAACTGTTATCTCTGTGTGCTGATTAGCTCAATCTAGAAAGAAATTAGATTCATCCAGCCTGAGTCAGGGCCCCTCCGTCTAGGCATGTGTATCAGGAGTTGGGATGTTATCCTCCATAGCCTTCTCCGTGGATGTAGGAGTGGATGCTCTGAGAAGGGCCAGCCACCTTGGTGTATATGTTCACAAAACCTCTTCCACTTGCTGTGTAGCTTGCCTGGCTATCCTCTCTTCCCATTGCCTGCCATGCCACTACATGGGCATTAATCTTTTCTGACTGAATCTTCTAAAATGTCTTATAAACCCAGAACAGTTATCAACAGGCTTTACCCTTGTTTGCTGGATTTTTGTCAGTTTCATCTGTGTAGCAAATCTACCCATAAAGCAATGATTTTGAAATGATAGGCTGCGTCTCCTGCATCAAACTTTTTTCAAATTAACCCTTTAATGGTAAATTTTACATAAAATAAAGCCATCCATTTGCTGTATACAGTCGGTACGTTTTTTGTTTGTTTGTTGAGACAGGGTCTCACTATACCTCCCAGGCTGGAGTGCAATGGCAATTCATCTGCATGTTCATACCTCATTGCAGCCTCAAATTCCCAGGCTCAAGCGATCCTCAGTTCGGCAAGTTTTGACAAACGTAGACACCAACTTAAATAAGATAGAACTGTTTCCATCATCCAAAAGGAAGGCTGGTGTTGCCTGAGTGGCGGCGGCAGGGAGGAGTCTGAGGGACCTGCTTGATGAGGGCTCCGCAGGCCCCGGGCTTGGCCTCGCCCGTGCCCTTGACCCTTGGCGCATTTTCTTCGCGCCCTTTGCTGGCGCGCTCTTTCTATGTCTCGCGTCCAGTGGTGCGTCACAAGCATGCGACAGACAGTGCGTGCTGGCCTCGGAGGAGGAGAGGGCAGCTGGGATACGTCTGCGAGTTTCCCTCAGCACTGCGAGAGCCGCGGAAAGCGCAAACTACTCTCACGGGCGACCTCCCCAGTAAGCTGCGCCTCTGCCGTGCCTTCTCCCTGCTTGTTGTGTTCCGCGGTCTGGCCCGCATCATCCCGCTGCCCTGAGCCGAGCCTGCCCTCGGCCAGTTCACCAACCGTTAAACCAGGGTCCTAAGTCTACACGTTCTAGGTTTGGCTTCACCCCTGAGAGCAGTGTCCCATGCAGCGGGCTCAGTGCTCCTCTCCGGGGGGCTTTCCTTTGGTGTCCTGGCGCCTCTCTCACAAGAAGCCGGCTCTGTCTGTTGGCAACAAGATTCTTTGCCACTCAGAAACAATCAATATTCCTCTTCCAGGGCACGAATGGACTTGACTGTCTTTGCCTGGTGAACTGTCATCCAGGATCTCCCACCCACATATTTTTGACCATTCAAAAACGAGCTGAGAGCCCTAGGAGAATGCCAGGAAGGCCTAGCAAAAGAGGAGGACGGTAAGAGAAGCGGCCCCACATACAGTGGGAGTGTACCATTATCATTTAGGCCTCTGGACACCACTGGAGTCCTCACTTTCTTCAGCGTAATTTTGAGCCTCTGACGGGAAATCTCAATTCCAAATTCCCAGAAGACAGCGTTGGTAAGAAAGGAGTGCTGGATGAAGACTGTGGGCCCAGGAGCTCCTTCACCAAAGGCGGCACCATCACCAACTCCTACAGCCTGCTGGAGGTGTTCTGCGCATTTGCAGAGTGATCCAGGTGCAGCAGAGCTCTCTGCCTATGGCATCATGCTCCCTGCTGCTCAAGAGATGGGCACACGAAGTGCTAGATGCAGGCCATGGGTCAAGCTCCCCAGCCTTGCTGAGCCAGGGAAGAAGATGCAGAGAAAAAAGCTTCCAAAGACACAATCAAGGTAAAAACCCTCAGAGATGATTATGAAGGTCTCTATGCACACAAACTAGAAAACCTAGAAGAAACAAATAAATTCCTGGAAACAGAAAACCTCCCAAGTTTGAACCAGGAAGAAATTGAAACCCTAAACAAAGACTCCATCAAGGAAGAATTCTCCACCCACATCTTGAGTTGAAGGCCTTGTAAATGGAAAATGTCAAGGTTGTTAACGCTGCCTGGGCTGCCGCTGTCTGCCACTGCTCCTTTGCCGTAAGTGTTTTTGTATAGTTGTTGCTGGGACCTGAGCTTCGAGAAGAATGCTGAGTACCAATGGAAAATTATCCCCTTGGAGGATAAAACTAAGTCCATCTTGGACTACAGTGCCACTCAGACCCCCTGTGCTTTCTCTCTGTCTTCAGAAGAGACTGCAGACTCCCTGCCCTCAGCCACTTTGATTTGCAGATTCCAGCTGTAGGCAGATTCTCAATTACTGACTTGCCTGACCTGCTTTCCAGGCCCCAGTCCTGTCTGCCTCTCTACCTACCCCCACACCAGATACCAATTGTGTAATAAAATGCACAATTCCTAACTTTCCTTTTCTTGTTCTCCCCATGGATCTCTTTCTTTAAGTTCAAGCCCATATTTGGGAAATTCACTTAGGAACAAGCATCGAAGCCCTTTGCATTCTGTTTTTCCAGTTACACATACTGGGTCTTCTGATTTTGACTTCCCTGTACCTTCTAGCACCTCAACCCTTCCTTCAAGTCTTTGACAGCAACGAGTCACTTACACCTGTGTGTGGATTCTCCCCATTACTCATGCAGACCCCTCCACCAGACTTCTGCCAGTATCCCCTACTTTACCAGCCATTCCATCTCTGCTTTCCCAGTCACTTCTACCCCTGCAGCCAGCGCATCTGCAAACTTGACCCACCAGCCAGCTTTGGACATTGGTGTGACTAGCATGAACACCATTCCCCCCTAAGCTGCTTCTTCAGGTCTCCTTCAGGCTCTGGGATGAACTTGGGCTCCCTCCCATTTGACCAGGTCATTTGTAATGTGGAGCAGATATCCCCAGCTTATATGCATTCATGGTCAACAGCCCCACCCCAACTTTCAGCCTTTTCTTTGGCACACGAGTCACCCTTCAGCCCATATTTGGGTTCCCTGATGGGGGCTAGTCAGGCACCATCCTCCCCAGTGACCCTATCTGTACTGGCCTACCTAGCACAGCTTTCCAGAAGCCTCCACTCCAGTAGTCAGCACCTCTGTACATTCTACATCCAAGCCTGCCTTTGATGCTGATGGAACTGATATACATACCATGCCCCCTCCCCAGATTTCCCTTTTCCCATCATATTTTCTGCAGTCTTCAGTGAGAGCTTCTTCCCATCTTCCATGGTGCTTCCTTGTTCTGAGAACATGCCACCCAGTATCAGCATTACTTCAGCCTTAGCACCCACCAGCTGCCTGTACAGTCAGTCAGTGGCCCAGCTGCAAGTTTTAGCTTTTCCTTTGCTCCAGGAGCCACCTCTCAGCTCACAGTTGGGTCCCCTAGTAAGTTGCAGCCTGAAGCCACCAGCTGTATGGCTGTTTCTCAACAAAAGCTTCAGAATTAACCTCCTTGCAACACAGCCACCTGCTGGTCACATAACTCCATCTGAAGGTTTGCCTCCCCAATATTCCACCTTTGGCATCCCTGACATTACCTAGCTGGCATTTGGTGACATCCCAGATATTTTCCCCATTGGCTTAGTTACTACTTCTAGCTCTAGAGCCTAATCAGGATGCCTGGCAGTCGCCTTTAGCCAACACCACTGCAGACCCATTTACTTTTACAGAATCCATATCCCCTGCGGGTAGTGGCAGCTTTGGAGTAAGCATGGCTGCCTCATGCTCCAGCTGTGCATCTGGAGCACACAGCTTGCTTGAGGACTGAGGAGGACACCCAGCACTACTACTCTTGTTGATGAGGCTTAACTTGAGCATCATGGTCTATCCCCTGTTACAGTTGGAAAGGCCAACTCTATGGAAAGCAAATCTGCCCTGGGGGACCGTTTTCTTCCTGCTTATGGTCAGAAGCTCCTTCTCTATCATTCAAAGCATACTTGTTACTATGGGAGAAGACAATAACACTAAGAAAAAACAGGTGCCAGAGGAGACAATGCTGTTTCTCCTTGTCACAGATCACTGGGGACATTTGTGATCAGAGCACATCTACAGCTAGAAGGGACACCACCATACTGGTATTTGGAAATACTTATCTTCCCACTTTTTGTTGGAATACCTGGGGATCCCTGGCTAATGCATGTCTACTAAATTCAGAGGTCTTGGCGCCATACCTGTGCTTGGAGCTGGTATTATTCCTGCCTATAGTCAAGCACCTTGGGCCCACCTGTCTAGAGCACAGGTGATGTAATAGGGGGAAGCACTATACTTGTGCTTGGAGATAAATACTTCTGGCCCCACCTTTCTACAGAGAACCTGATGCCCACTTGTTCAGAGCACCCATTGCAATGGGAAGTAGCATGATACCTATGATTGGAAGCACCTGTGTTCCTGCCATTTGTCAGCACACTTGGGGCCCAGCTGAGTAGAATATATCTGTTTCTCCTTGTCGCAGATCACTTGGGACATTTGTGATCAGAGAACATCTACAGCTAGAAGGGACACCACCATACTGGTATTTGGAAATACTTATCTTCCCACTTTTTGTTGGAATACCTGGAGATCCCTGGCTAATGCCTGAGTAGAACATATCTGACACTGTACATATGCTTGAAGATACCACTATTCTTGCATACACTCAGAGCACCCGGGGCTCACCTATCCAGAGCACAGGTAGTGAATAGGAACAGTCAGCACCACACCTGTGCTGGGAGATACTACTGTTCCCGGCAACACTCAGAGCATGTGGAGAGCTTATGGCTAGAGCACATCTGTTGCAGTCATAGGAGAAAATGCCCTACAGTTTTACGGGATTCTTCTAGTCTCACTTAGGTCAGAACATCGGGAGCTCACCCACCCAACGTACCCTCTTTGACTTTGGAGGAGCCAGCACCACTAAGAAAAATACCTGTGTGTGGAGGTATTTTTGCCACTACTTTTGGTCAGAGCAACTGTGCTTCCTGTGTACACAAGCAAGCATCAACCTTGCTTTTAGGTTACCCTTGTCATCTACCCAAGGCTTAACTGGAGACAAATGTTGGGCCACAAACCCATTCATTATCTTCCAGTGCCAGACCCAGGATCTCAGCAATTAAGGGAAAACTTCTACAAACAGCAGGTCACCACAGTTCCCCATAAATGGACCTTACTCTGCTGGAGAGAGGCTCAATCTCTTCTACTTGTGTCAAACAAACTTCAGTTGCTCTCTGTCTTCCTCCATCAAGCTGAAGGCTCACACCTGTGTGTGTGTGTGTGTGTGTGTGTGTTAGAGATGTGAGACAGATGAGGCTGGTCAAATGTCACCATACTGAACTTAAGGAGTACAACTGTGGAGAGTAGAAGAGTGATCTGCACACATTGTCAATGGTGCCATCCCTGGCTTTCACTGTTGGTCTGGCAGACCCTTCTCTGGAACAGTTTTCCTCTGGTCTTGGAACTGGCAGGATGCCCACAGCTGCCTACAGTTGTCTCTTTTCCACTTGTCTCAATGAACTCTTACCTTTCTTTTCACCATTAAAAATCATAAATCTTTTTTTTTTTTCTGTTAATTTGTCCTGTGCTCACAAGTCTTTTACTCTGTGACTCAACTGTGTAGAAAGAATTGACTTGTATTAAGTGGTGATGTGTTGAGCCAGACTTAAATGTGCAACATTTTCTATGGTCCAGTGAATAAGATGTGGCATTAATCATGTTTAATCACTGCACACAGTGACTTCTGCAGTCTCTGTGTTTTGAGTGTAAAGATGGTGACCCAAGAGGAAGGAAGATCTAGAGGAGGGAGAGACAGTGTGAGTGGCCCTTGCCTCTCCTCTCTGGGCTTCTTGTTTACCATCTGACCTCACTGAAAGCCAGCCTATCCCCAATTGTAAGCCACACTTTACAATTTTAGTTGTTGTAAATATTTACATGTTCTTTTTGTGCTGTTTTCATTAATTAAACTTAGGCCAATCCCCACACATTTCCATTTCAACCAGAGAGTATAGATTTGGCATCCATGCTCTTGAGCCTGGAAGTATGAGGAAAGAAAAAGTTCACATCTGCTCTGCAGTTATTGAGATTTTTAAGTCTAGGATGTAACATATTACTGGACATTGTCATCATGATGCTTAAAATATCAGGAACTACCTGGACATGGCCTATTTGGAAAAATAAGCTGTCTGGCTCTAGTCCAAACCACTGAAATATCAAATTGCAAAAGTTACAATTTCACCCAGATTTAGCTGACCCTAGAGTTCTGCTGTCTCCACTAGACTTAGTTGCTGAAAATGCAGTCTTTTCTAATACAGTTTACAACCCAGGAAAACCATTTTAAGATGGGGGAAAGAGAAAATTACCTCTTACCCCAGAGGAATTTACAAGCTAGTGTGGGAGGCAGATGAATAAACCAAAAATTACAACTGGAGAGGCAAATGCTATGGTGATGGGAGCAGGTAAGGGACACAAAACTACGTTTGGGAAATGACTTCTGTTCTGTGCCAGAGAGGAGACGGTGGCATGCATTTAAAAACTCCAGGTGCCCTTAAAGTGGTTGTATAAGGAGAGGCCTTGAATTAACTCCAGAAATGTTCTGCAAAAAACTCTGAGATATCATATAGCTTCTCCCAATCTTTCCTTCCTTACCTGCAAAATGTAAAAATACTCCCTGCCTCCTAAAGCAGGTAGATGACATGCATGTGATTTGGGAGATGTAAAATACACAAGATAATAAACCAGAGAGGCTGAGTTTAAATACTGCCTCTTGCACTCAATAGTTGTGTGATCCTGGTGAGGTACTTAATCTTTCTACAAAATAGAACTAATAATAGTGACAAATTTATTAAGTTCTGAGAATTAAAATAATTATAATACATTAGGCATTTAAAACACTGCTTGGTACACAGAAGGTGAAATATAGGGGTTTGTCACTTATTTCAAAATGTTAATTATTCATAGAATTACTAACATGTTTTATTAATATATAATCCCTTCAAGATTGATATTATGGTACTGTAAGCCTGAGATCCTAGTAAAGATTTAGTCAGCTAGTCTGAGAATGTTTTGGGGGGAAATAAATTGTTGATCTTTATCACTTTCTTTTCTATAATTATGAACTCCATTTGACTCTCCAGGGAGCAGAATAATTAAGATTGTTAAGAGGTATCAGGGAGCTAAATATTATCGCAATTTGAAATACTTCTCTGATACGGAGAATTCCTCCTCCAGCTGAGTTTGTACACACAATTTGAGAGAAGCCTACCTGCATATATGCCTGAAATGGCACCCAATTTTGTATCCTGAGGCCTCAGGGATGGGGCACCCACAGTGTAGAAGTTGGAGGAGTAGGAGTAAATTTAGTTTTTCTTCTGCAGGACGTGCTTGTCAACAGAGCTACTTGCTTTTCACTGAAAGGTTAAGGGCAGACAGACAGATTTGACAGAACAGAGGGCTTCCACATTGAAGGCTTCGAGTAGAAATGTCTGTCACTTCCCTCAATAGTTACCAGTAGCCATATGGTGCTGCAGTGACAGGTCTGGGAATTTCAGAGCAAGTTGTAGGCTGCACTTGAGGAGCCTTCTGGGGTCAGTGGATGCGGGACAGGTTAAAGGAAAATAACACCTTTTACTTTTATTCAATAAATGGACATATGTTGTTTGACCCCACTCCATCTTCCCTCTCAGTGATCACTGACAAAATGAAGAAAACAATGTTAAAAAATTGGGATGGAACAAAGGCCCTTGGCGGGTGGTAGGATGGAATTGGCTTACTCTTTCTTTTTCTAGGTGTTCTTTCTACCTTTAACTTCAGGACTATATGATGGTACCGTCTCTTGAGATATGTCTTCATTGAATTATATTATCTAGTCTAGTTCGTTAGGACAGAGGAGTGACATGGTAGCTAGTTTGCAAAGATGGTCTTCCAGTGAAACACACCATTTAGTATCCATGTTCTCTGTAGTCCTTCCCACATTGTAGGTTTTGGGCAAGGGAGACGAAGTTCTCAGTTAGAAGCTGAAGTAGTCAGAAAATTGAGGCACTAAAGTAGAAGAGAGAAGACAAGGGTGATGTAAGAAAAATTGTAGAATTAGAAGCAGAGTGGTCACAGGAAGACAGAAAAATGCACAGGTGTAGGCACATTAGTTCACGTGAATCATATGAATAAATTATGCATTATGATGGTCTTTTTGTGTCTGGTTTAGTGCAGTGGTTCTAAAAGAACAATATCAGCCTTAACTGAGAACTCATTAGAAATGCACATCCGGGGGCTCTGTCTGAAACCAATTGAATTACATACTCAGATAATGGGGCCCAGCAATCTGTTTTAACAACCTACAAGTGATTGTGATGCTCACTAAACTTTGAGAATCAGTGGCTTAGAGATTTGATATGCAAATGGTGATCCAAGGAGCTTGTTAAAAATGCAGACTTGGTCTGAATAAGAATCTGCTTGTTAACAATATTCTCAGATAATTCTTGTGTACCTAATGTTTGAGAAGCACTGGCTTAGAATACTTATGCCAGACTGTAGATAGTACCCACAAGCATTAAGTGTTTGCAAAGCAGACAATATGGAGAACTTGTATATCATTCCCTCTCAAGAGGACTTGACCCTGAACACAACTGAGCTGTGGTTGAGTTGGTGTTTGAACCTCCTGCCTGGAAAACCATATCTAGAAACACCTACGGTCTCTACCCTCCCCTAGGATATAAATAAGACTTGGGCTTGGAACACTGAAATGGCCTGAAGACTCCTGAGCAATAATGTCTTTTCAACCTTAGAAGGAAGCTTCCTTGTCATTGCTGGACTTGCTATAGCCTCATGGTAACAAGTGAGGCTTCTTAGCAGAAATTCTCAACAATGTGTTAGAAATTGGCCGAGGGACTAGCAAGTCAGTCCTTCATTTATCCATGCTCTGAGCCTTTCTTACAGCCATTTTATCAGTAAAATTAGCCCCTTTTGTCCTGAGGAAAGGGTAAAGAAAATTTTCATTTGCTTAGCTCTGTATGTGTGATGCACTAATGCTCTTTCTTTACGTGCCTCATAACCTTATTCCACACAACCATCCTATGAAGTGGGTATTTCATTTTAACTAATTTATATAAGGTTCAATAGTTTATATAAGGTTTAAGAGTTTGTACATGTTCTCATCATTTGAAGCAGCTTTTCCACAGTCTTACCTTCTGCCATGACTCCAAGATATTTCCATCATTAGATAACTCAGAGTGACTATGGAAGCATACAGCCTAGAAGGTAGGGCAATAGAAAATTATATCCTTTCTATTAAGATATTTTATCTTTCTGGGCCAGAAGTGGTGGCTCACGCCTGTAATCCCAGCACTTTGGGAGGCATAGGCAGGTGGATTACCTGAGGCCAGGAGTTCGAGACCATCCTGACCGACATGGTAAAATCCCATCTCTACTAAAAATACAAAAATTAGCTGAGCGTGGTGGCACACGCCTGTAATCCCAGCTACTTGGGAGGCTGAGGCAGGAGAATTGCTTGAGCCCAGGAGGCGGAGGTTCCAGTGAGCCGAGATCATGCCACTGCACTCCATCCTGGCCGACAGAATGAGACTCTGTCTAAACAAACAAACAAACAAAAAAGGAAGATATTTTATCTTTTCAAGGAGCATCAAAAAGGAAAAAATAATGATCCACAGCCCTCTTGAGATGGATCTAATAGGCCTTTGGATTGGTATATTCTGATAACATAGGCTTTTGAAAGATAACTGTTACGCATATATTAACCAAATGTCTTTATTGGCTGGGGTGGGGTAGGGAGAAGCAGCACGGAATAAGAAGAAAGTATTGAGTTTGGATTAGATTTATGTTTCAGGCTGTGTCTCAGTTTCTCAGTTTATTAGAATAGTGACCTTGGTCAATGTCAAGGCCAACTCCCTTGAGCCTCAGCTTTTTTTTTCCACATGAAGTGACTGAGACATATTAGGCTCTAAAAAAAGTTAGCCTTCTCCGATTTCTTTGGTGGTTTTGTCATGTTTTATCCTCTAGAATGGGCCCTAGAGCAAAAATGTGATAAAAACTTCAGTTTGACCTCATTTCTTTCTGATAAATTGTTGGGCTCAAGTAGCCAAGGGACTTGAGACAGCAACACTAACTTTCTTTTCATACGGTCCTCTATGGTATGTAGTGCAACCTACACATGTACTTATTCTTCTTTTCATGCATTCATTCAGTTCCCGTGAAATAAGCTCTACTATAATTAAGGATGTAATGGTAAGCAGAAACAGACCCCAAGAAGCTATAGTCAACAGTGTTGGTAGACATTTAGCAAATAATCATACAACAGGTATAATTATAGACTAGGATAAATGTGGAGGAAATGTAAAAAACACTCTAAAGATGTATAACACAGGAATCTCATCTTGTCTGTGTAGTCAGAGAGGGCTTCCTTGAGAGAGTGACATATGACCTGAAGAGTAATGAATAATTAAGATTAAAACATAATTGGACCCTTAGAGAAAAACATAGCAAGAAAGCCTCATGACCTTGGGTAGGCAAAGAGCTCCTAGAGACAACACCAAAATAATGATTGATTTTTAAAAATGATAAAATGGAATCAAAATCATCAAAACTAAAATTTTTTTCTCTTTTAGTTTGGAAAAAAACTAAACTCTTTTAGTTTTCTCTTTTATTGGAAAAAAAATACTTGCAACATATATCAAAATATATAAAGAACTATAAAATCTCCAAAATAAAAGGGACCCAATAAAAATGTCAAAATATTTGGATAGATGATTCACCAAAAAAGTTATAGGTGGCAAATGAATGTTGTATGCTCAATATTAGTCATTAGGGAAATTCAAATTTAAACCACAGTGAGATACCATTACACATATTAGAATGACTTAAAAAATACCTTGCTGGTGGGAGTAAAAACTGGTATAGTAGTCAGTTGAGAAAAGTTTGGCAGTTTCCCACATAGTTACATCTATACCTACCATATGACCCAGCAGTCCCAATTCTAGGTAATTATACTAGAGCAATAAAAGCTTATGCTCACACAAAAACCTGTACACAGATGCTTTTAGTAATATTATGTATACTCACCAGAAACTGAAAACACACCAAATGACCTTCAGTGGGTAAATGAATAAACGAACTGTGGTACAAATGACAATGACATACTACCCAGATATGCAAATGAACAAACTATTTATACATGTGACAACTTGGCTGAATCTTAAATGCATTATGCTAAATGAAAGAACCCAGTCTCAAAAGGTTATATGCCATATGATTCCATTTACATGACATTCTGAAATAAGCAAAAATAACGTATTCTGGCATATCTTTCTAAGAATTAAAATAAGGTGAATATGGTAGAATGGCAGAAATAAAGAGGAAAAAGATATAAGATAAAAATATAAGCAAGTACATATAGAACTAAATAATAATAAATGACTGTTTTAAAACTTTTACTCTGTGCTAAGCACTTTACATGGATTATGTTATTTAACCAGTGCCAAGAAATTTTCAAAAATAATATTAACATATAATAAAAGAAAAACTTTGTTTTTTAGATGAAAAATTTAAGCTAAGACAAATAACTAACTTATCAAGTTAAGGACTGGTCAATAGGTAAACCAGGATTTTAATCTAACAGTCAAACTTCAGAGTTGACTATATTAAGAATGGTACTGCTATACTGGCACATTTGTAAGTCTCGATGAAGGTTATATTTTGATCCTAAGGTAAACAGAAACCATGGAAAGGCTCTATGTGCATCCATTGTTCATTAAATTTCCATTTCCTTAAAGATCACCCTAACTACAACTTGGAGTACAGACTGGTGGAGGTGGGTTGACAGGTGGAATAGAGTGGGACATGGGCTAGCTGGCTGTTATGGGCTGAATTGTGTCCCCTCAAAATTGATATGTTGAAGCCCTAACCCCCAGTACCTCAGAATGTGACTGTATTTGGAGATGGGACTTCTAAAGCAGTAAGTTAAAATGAGCTTGTTAGGATAGGGTCTAATTCAATTTGACTTGGATATTTATAAGAATGGCAAATTTGGAAACAAGACAAGAGATTAGGAATGCATGTGAGACACTAGGGATGACCATGTGAGGTTACAGAGAGAAGAGTGCCACCTCCAAGCCAAGGAGAGAAGCTTCAGAATAATCTAAGCCTACCAACACCTTGATGTTGGACTTCTAGCCTTCAGAACTGTGAGAAAATAAATCTCTCTTGTTTAGGTCATCTAATCTGTAGTATTTTGCTATAGCAGCCCTAGCGAACTAACACAGTGGCTATTGTATGGGAAGATGTAACACTCCAGAGTGGTAGGAAAAAAATGTAGAGAAGTGAATACATTTGAGATATTCACAGCTGAGATAAAATAAGTAGAACTTGATTTTAAACATAGTGAAGGACTGAGGGAATAGGAGGTAAGAATTTCATACTTACAAAGCAACTATTCACTGCAGTAGAAAGACTTTCCAAGGTCTAGATATTTATTGGGGGTAGTAGAAGCAAGGTCACAAGTTAGGACTTGATCATGTTGAATTGGAAGTGATGAGACAAACAGAGTTAAATATTTGGGTCTGGAGATCAAAGGAAAGGTCTGATCTGGAAATAAAAAGTTGTGATTTATCAGCACATAGGTAACAACTAAAGCCATAGGTTTGTAACAACTCAATAGACTCTTGTCTACTGCCCAGAAAAGTCAATGCACTGAGAGCAGCAGGTTTAGTAGCAAAGAAAGAGTTAAATAATTGCAGGGTCAGCCAAGCAGAGGGACAGGAAATATTTGTCAAATCTGCCTCCTGGAGAATTCTGAGATGAGGGTTTTTCAAGTATAGTTTGGCAGTCAGGGCACTAGGGGATGGGGAAGGCTAATTGGCTAGGTCAGGGATAAAATAATAAGGGGTCAAAGCTCTCATATTCTGCTGAGTCAGTTCCTGGGTTGGGGGCATCACAAGATCAGGTGAGTCAGTTTCTTGGTATGGTTTACTGCTCCAAGTGGCACCAGCTTGTCCATCAGAATTAAGGGTCTGAAAAATATCTCAAACACCAGTCATAGGTTTTACAATAGTGATGCTATCTGTAGGAGCAATTGGGAAAGTTGTAAATCTTGTAGCCTCCATAAGCCCTAAACCATGGTTTTATTAAATAAATAAATAAGTAAATTAAATAATTATGAGGCATACAAAGGAACAAGACATTATGACCTATACATATGAAAAATGTAAGTAACAGAAACTGCCTGTGAAAGTGTAAGATATTGGACTTAAACAAAGATTTCTAAGTAGCCATTATAATATATTCAGAGAACTAAGAGAAAGCCTAATAAAAAATAAGGAAACCTAGGATAACAATATCACACCAAAGAGAAAATATCTGATGTGATTTTTATTTGTGTCCCCACCCAAATCTTATGTCAAGTTATAATCCCTAATGTTGGAGATGGGGCCAGGTGAGAGATGACCGGATCATGTAAGCGGATTTCCCCTTTGCTGTTCTCATGATATTGAGTGAGGTCTCATGAGATCTGGTTGTTTAAAAGTGTGTGTCACCTCCTCACCCCTTTCTCCTGCTCCAGTCATGCAGGACATGACTGCTTCCTCTTCATCTTCTGCCACGATTGTAAGTTTCCTGAGGTGTCCCTAGTCATGCTTCCTGTACAGCCTGTGGAACCATGAGCCCTTTAAACCTCTTTTCTTTATAAATTACCCAGTCTCAGGTAGTCCTTTGCAAGAATGCAAGAATGAACAAATACAATATTAGTAAAGGAAAATTTTTTTAAAAATGAAAATTCTTGTCTTTAAAAGTATAATTGCTGAAATAAAAAAACTACTAGAGAGGCTCAACAATAGATTTGGCCTGGCCAAAGAAAGAATTAACTGATTTAAAGATAGGTCAGTAGAGACTATGTAAGCCAAGGCAATTGAACAAAAATGGTGAAGAAAAATGAAATAAAAGCCTCAGAGAAATGTCAGAAAAAATTAAGTGCACCAACAAATGCATAATGAGAGTACCAGGAAAGAAGAGAGAGAAAAGAGAAGAAAAATATTCAAAGAAATAATGGCTGAAAAATTCCCAAATTTATTATACAACAGTAACATACACATCCAGGAAGCTCAACAAAATCCAAGTAGAACAAATGTAAAGAGACCCACAAATAGACACATTGTACTAAAAATGCTGAAAGTCAAAGCTAGGGAGAATATCTTGGAAGCAGCAAGAGAAAATGCATCACTTACACAGGAACCTCAATAAGATTAACAGCTGACATCTCTGCAGAAACAATAGAAAGCAGTGGGATAACATATTCAAAATGTTCAAAGAAACATTCTATGCATGGATAATCCTCTATTCAGCAAAGCTCTCTTTCAGAAATGAAAGCGAAATGAAAAAGACTTTCCCAGATAAACAAAAGCTGAGATAATTTATTTCTAGCAGACCTTACAAGAAAAACTAGAGGAAGTTCTTCAGACTGAAAGCAAAGGAGCCCAGATGGTAATTATAATACAAACACACACAAAATGATAAAAGTTATTATGTAATATGAAAGACAGTAAAAATGTATGCTTTTCTTCACTTAACTGATTTAAAAAGCGATTGTATAAAATAATATGTATATAAAGTATTGTTTAGCCTCCAACATATAAAAATGTAATCTATGTTAATGTATTTGCCAGTAATACTACAAAGAGGACAAGTGAAAGCAAAACTTGAATAAGCTAAGAAATGACTGCAGATGCTAAAATAATAATTATAACAATGTATTGTTGAGTTTGCAACATTAATAGCTGTAATATACATAAAAGTAATACCATAGAAAGGTAGAAAAGGGAATAGACAGTAGTATTAGATTACACTTGAATTGGGCTATTACAAATATAAGGGTGATTCTGATAAGATGTATGTGGTAAAATCTAGAGCAACCACTAAAAAAAGAACTCAAAAACTGGAGGGGAAATATCATTAATTAAATTAAAATAGTATGTCAGAGTTTTTTTCTTTTCTTTTTTTTTTTTTGAGACTGAGTTTTGCTTTTGTTGTCCAGGCTGGAGTACAATTGTGCAATCTTGGCTCACCACAACCTCTGCCTCCTGGGTTCAAGCGATTCTCTTGCCTCAGCCTCCCAAGTAGCTGGGATTACAGGCATACACCACCACGTCTGGCTAATTTTGTATTTTTAGTAGAGATGGGGTTTCACCATGTTGGTCAGGCTGGTCTCAAACTCCCAACCTCAGGTAATCCACCCGCCTCGGCCTCCGAAAGTGCCAGAAAATATTTTCTTAATGCAAATAAACCAGTAAAGGAGGAATAGAGAAACCAAAAATACACAATCTTCTATATTAAGAATTTCAAGAATCTACTGAAAAACTGAGAATTAAAAATGTGGCCTATAATCCCAGCACTTTGAAAGGCCCAGGCGGGCGGATTACCTGAGGTAAGGAGTTCGACACCAGCCTGACCAACATGGAGAAAACTCGTCTCTACTAAAAATACAAAATTAGTCAGCTGTGGTGGCGCACACCTGTAATCTCAGCTACTTGGCAGGCTGAGGCAGAAGAATTGCTTGAACCCAGCAGGCAGAGGTTGTGGTGAGCCGAGATTGTGCCGTTGCACTCCAGCCTGGGCAACAAGAGCAAAACCCTGTCTCAAAAAAAAAAAAAAAAAAAAAAGTGTTCAGCAAGGTTGAAGCATAAAAGGTTAATGGCCAGAATTATTTACCTATTGTATTTCTATACATCTGCAAGACACAATCTGAAAATGAAATTAGAAAAACAATTTAATTCACAATAGTATCAAAATGAATAAAATATTTAAGATTAAATTTAACAAAAGATGTTCAAAACTTACAATCTAATATAAAAACATTATTTAAAAGTTAATGAAAATTTAAATAAAATATGCTTATGGGTTAGAAGAATTAACCTTGTTAAGATGGCAATACTTTTCCAAACATTCTACAAATTTTGACATAATCACTGCCAGAATCCCAGTTAACTTCTTTGTAAAAATTTAAAGGTGATTCTAAAATTCAAATGGATTTGGCAAGGGACCTGGAATAGCTAAAACAATCCTAAAAAAGAATGATGTGGGAGGACTCAGGCTTTCTGATTTCAAAACTTTCTACTAAGCAATGACAATCAAGAAAGTATGCATGAAGAAAGTATTTGCATTAAGAGAATATTTTCTGGCACTTTCGGAGGCCGAGGTGGGCAGATCACCTGAGGTTGGGAGTTTGAGACCAGCCTGACCAACATGGAGAAACCCCATCTCTACTAAAAATACAAAATTAGCCAGATGTGGTGATGCATGCCTGTAATCCCAACTACTTGGGAGGATGAGGCAAGAAAATTGCTTGAACCCAGAGGGCAGAGGTTGTGGTGAGCCGAGATTGCACCATTGCACTCCAGCCTGGGCAACAAGAGCAAAAGTCAGCCTCAGAACAAAAAAAAAAAAAAAAAAAAAAAAAGAAAAGAAAAAATTCTGATGTACTATTTTAATTTAAATGATTAAATTAAACGTCTATCTTTAACTGGTGTAAAGATAGACATATAGATACATGGAATAGAATTGAGAGTCCAAAAATAAATCCATATATGAATGGTCAATTGATTTTCAACACAGGCAGCAAGACTATTATTTGGAAAAGACTAGCCTTTTCAACATAGTAATGGGACAACTGGATAGTCACATGCAAAATAAAAAGAATGAAGATGGGCCCTTACTTTGCATACTATAGAAAAACTAAAATCAATCAAGAACTAAATGTGAGAGCTAAAACTCTAGAGCTATTAGTAGAAAACAGGGCTAAATACACATGACATTGAATTCGGTAAATGATTCTTAGATATGACACCAAAAACATGAGCATCAAAAATAGATAAATCGAACTTCATCAATATTAAAAACTTTGTCCTTCAAAGCATATTGTCAAGAAACTGAAAAATAAAACCTACAGAATGGGAGAATTTTTTTTCAAATCAGATATCTAATAATGGACTTGTATCCAAAATATATGTTGAGCTCTTACAAATCAGTAATGAAAAAGCAAGTACCCCAATTAAAAATGGTCAAAAGCATCGGAATAGAAAGCTGTTTCTCCAAAAAAAAAAAATAAGAATGGTAAATAAGCACATAAACAGATGCCCATTTTAATTAGTCATCATTCAGGAATAGCAAATCAAAATTACAACGATACACTCCTTCACAATCATTAGGACAGCTGGAATGAACAAGTCAGATTACAAAAAGTTTTGGTGAGGCTGTGGAGAAATCAGAAACTTCATACGCCGCTGGTCAGAATCTAAAATGGTGCAACCACTTTGGAAAACAGTCTAGCTATTAAAAAGTCAATTTATCAAACATAGTGTTATGTCATCTATCAATTTTACTCCTACGTATATGCCTGAGATCAATGAAAACATACATTGACACACAAACATGTACCCAAATGTTGAAAGTAACATTGTTCATAATTGCTGAAAGATGGAAACAACCCAAATGTTGATTAACTGATAAATGGATAAGCAAAATATCATATATTTATATAATGGGATTATTTGGCTAATGAAATCTAATACTGATGCATGCTACAACATGAATCAACTGTAAAGAGCATTATATGATGTGAAAGGAGAAAGTCACAAAAGGCCACATATTATATGATTCTATCCACATAATGTCGAAAATAGGCAATCCATAGGGATGGATTAAAGTTAAGTTGGTTGCATAGGGCTGGAAGTTGGAGTGAGGGATGGGGGGTCGTATTTAAAGGGTACAAAGTTTCTTTTTGAGGTGATAAAAATGTTCTAAAATTGAGTGGTTGTGGTTGCAGATATGTGGTGATTGTTGCACATATCTGCAGATATACTAAAAACTCTCAATTGTATACTTTAACCTCCCAATTATATATTTTAAATGGGTGAATTGTATGGCATTTGAATTATATCTCAATAAAGCTGTTTAAAAAGAGAAGAAGGAAAGAAAGGTGAGAAGTACTAAAAGAATGATTTTTAATATTCTTTAAAAATATTAAAGATAAATTCCTGTCTTGTATCAAAAGGTCAAAAAGATAAAAGCATAAAAGTAACCTTAAAGACATGCAGTATAGTGTAGGCCCTCAAGGCAGCTGTGAACACACAGTGTCAAAAGTGATAAGGTTGGGTGGGGTGGGGTTGGGGGGCAGACAGATTCCCTAACCCCTCCCGTTACATTATTTAATCTGACTGACAATCTTCATGTCTAGAGGGCTGGTGGTTCTGACAACTGAGAGTATTATATGTGGAAAGAGAAAGTAAATTCATGAAAGACAGATTTTGATTTTTCCTAATTTTGAAAGAGTGGTATTATCCATGAGAACCACAGTTATATGACAATTGTTTAATAAAAAAGATCCAGCAGCAGAATCTAACCCTCTACCTTCCCTCCTTTAGACGGTGAATGGGTTAGCTGTCCAAACTCTTAGGAGAAGGGAGAATGGATGGACATGTCACACACATTGTTTTCTGGGAAGGTTCTTCAACTGGTGCTTCCACGGGTGAAACTAAAGAAGAGGTGCTGTAAAACGTAATATTTCTTAAAAAGTTAAAAGACTCCTTAAGGCTCATTTCATTTAATAGTTTTCAAAGTTTTTATTTGCACTAGAGCTCAGTTTTCAAATACAATCTTACCTAAAACTGAAATACATAAGGCCAACACATGTGATACTGTTCTCGTCAATGTCAGGATAAGAGTGCCCTTCTATAACTATAGAAAAACATATCTAAAACCTAGGGCTGCCTGTATCATTGTCAAAAAGCCTTTATTCAGGCTCGGCACGGTGGCTCACGCCTGTAATCCTAGCACTTTGGGAGGCCAAGGTGGGCCGATCACAAGGTCAGGAGATCGAGACCATCCTGGCTAACACAGTGAAACCCCGTCTCTACTAAAAATACAAAAATTAGCCAGCCATGTTGGTGGGCGCCTGTAGTCCCAGCTACTTGGGAAGCTGAGGCAGGAGAATGGCATGAACCCAGGAGGTGGAGCTTGCAGTGAGCCGAGATTGAGCCACTGCACTCCAGCCTGGGCAACAGAGCGAGACTCTGTCTCAAAAAAAAAAAAAGCCTTTATTCAGCTTCTTTTATATAAAAACAAAGATTCAAAATAGGAAGTGACTTGTCCAAGCTCCCCAGCTATTAGGTATCTTAGCTAGAATTCCAAGTCCCCTTCTTACCATGATGTATTCTGGAAATTTAATGTAAACTAGGAATCTGAAAACTCTTCCACGTATCTAGGACCAAAGCAGAAAGAAGCTTGTTCCTTGTCAGCAGTGTCTGCAACAGTGTATGGCTGGTACCTCCTGGGTATCTTGGAGATGACTCCACTTGCAACGTCCTATATAAACAAAGATGGCAGAGACATGGCACAGTTAGCCGTATTTTAAATGGCTATTTTAAAGATGATTTTCTCTTTTAGAGCAGCTGTTCTCAATTCTGACTGCACATCACCATAGATGGAGGAGTGCTTTTATTATTGTTTTATTTAAATTACAGATGCTCAGAATTTTTCTTTTGGAAGAAAATAAATATTCTCAGAATCTTATGAAGATGCCAACATTTTATTCAGGCAAAAAATGCAAAGATGCTCATATGCATAATTTTTTGCATATATTTTGGGTGTATTTTTTAGTCCCCTGGGCAAATAATTGGTTGTATCTTTTAGTCTCCTGTGAATTTTAAGGGATATTATTTTTAAGATATTTCTTTCTACTAATGCAATTTAAAGCATAATCCAGTTTATAAAAGTACAATTATTTATAAAAGATCTTAATGGCATGTTATTTGTGAAAATGACCTCAAGAATAGGCATTCCATACTTGGCTAGGTATTCATTGTAATTTTCAACCAGGTATCTCCATGTAAACTTTGGAGCCTCGTCTCCAAAGCTCATGGAAGCAAAAGCCATGTTGAAGCTGAGGCTAGACTGAACATTACAGAAACATAAAAGTTGGCCATACCCTAATCTCTGTGATCTCTGCAGACGCTCCCAACATGGACCTCCAGGAGTACACATCATCTCTACCTGAGCCAATGAGGCTTACTGGACTTGTGGGAAAGAGTGTGAGCTTCTCAATCAGCCTTTCCTAATATGCAAAACCTAGTCCTGCCACTGACTAGTGAGGGAGAAGGTAGGGAAAAACCAGTTAGGTAAATAGTTGAGGCTGGGCCCTGGGGGAAATGCCTGCCTGAAAAATCACAGCTGCTGCAGCTGCACAGATAAGCTCGGGGGCTGATAAGGAGCCAGTAAGGCATAGAAGCATTTTTGTTCTTTGTATAATTAGCTCCAGGAAAACGTTTCCTCCCCTTTCCAGGCATATACACAGTGGGCTCCGTGGGAACTTGCACAGGAAGGAAGGAGGCTTACCTAAAACAAACCCACAGTTACATGAACAAGAGAAGCAGTGCTTTATGCTTACTTAGAAACATCCCACAGCTGGATAAAGGGAGTAGCACAGACAGCTTTACTGATAAGAAAAGTTACTCCTCAAACAGTTACAGGGAGGAGAGCAGTTTTTCATAAAAGCTTTTTGCATTCAGCTGTGACCTGGCAATCCACTCAGACTCTTCTGCAGAGAGCTTTCTCCTTTTGCTTATAAAACTTTTGCTCCAACCTCACCCCTGTGTCAGTGCTCCTCAGTCATCTTGGAGGTGAGATGAAGAACTCAGGATGATACCTCACAAGAGAGACTGCTACATAAAGGTGCATTGGCAAGACTGCAACACTAGCTCAATATATTGAGCCACTTGTTTCAGGTTTTAACCTTTTGAGACAGTAAAACAATGTCTTTTCCCCCACTATACGATTTCTGTGGTAATTAAATGAAATTACATACCTGGCATTTGGTATAAGTTTATAGCAGCACATTTGCAATTGCAAAAATATGGAGCCAACCAAAGTGCCCATCAACCAATGAGTGGATAAAGAAAATGTGGTATACATACACCATGAAATACTACTCAGCCACAAAAAGGAACAAAATAATTTCTTTTGCAGCAAATTGGATGGTGTTGGAGGCCATTATTCTAAGTGAAGTAACTGAGGAATGGAAAACCAAAAATTATATGTTCTCATTTATAAGTGGGAGCTAAGCTATGAGGATGCAAAGGCATAAGAATGATATAATAGATGTTGGGAACTCCCCCTGGGGGAGGAGAGTTGGAGGAAAGTGAGGGATAAAAGACTGCATACTGGGTACAGTTTACAGTGTACACTGCTCAGGTGATGGGTGCACCAAAATATCAGAAATCACCACTAAAGAACTTATCCATGTAACCAAAAATCACTTGTACTCCCAAAGCTATTGAAATATGTAGATATAACTAATATATAATATATATATATCTTAAACTGATATATATTACATATATTAAACTGATATATATTACGTATATTAAACTGATATATATTATATATATTAAACTAATATATATTATATATTAAACTAATATATATTATATATATTAAACTAATATATATTATATATGTATGTATACATATTAAATTATTTGCCTGGTGATAAAAAAGCAAAACATGTTTTTCTCCTCTGCTGTAAAATAAAATTTTCTAGAGGCAATAATAAAATATATAACACAAATTCTCATTGAAATTCCATATAAACAGAAAAAAGTCAAATTGATATTATAATCTGTGAACCATATTAGATTAAACTTCTATGGATATTTAGCTGAGGGAAAATAAATTTAAGGCAAAATAGAGCAGTCTCAGTTTGTTCAAGTATTTAAAATAGCTTTTAATATCTGAAATGGAATAATTCTGTTTGCCCTTAAATTAGAACGAATATTAACCAGTCACATGTTGAGTTCCAGTAAGTGCTATGGTAATGAATTAGGTCTGTATATCAGTCTTAATTATGATTTGATGAATAACTACATTCAAATATAATGCAATAAAGAAAAAAATTCATCCAAAAAGGGAATGAATATACAAATATAAAATGTATATAACAATGGAGACAACATGATAAAAGGAGAAAATATATGACTATAGAACCAACCCTGACCCGCAATCTCTTCAGCAACCTATCTAGGAAGCCAGATTGTAGCCTCTGCAGCAATCAGTCCAGAATACAGACTTGCTCAATGATTGCTAGCTTCTCTAATTTTTGCCTCTGCTGCCAACTCAGGACCAACCAGAGCAAGCCAAATATGTTTTCCAAACCAATCACATAGGATGCCCCACATCTAGTCAGCCTTCCTTCAGCCTCCCCACGCCAACAACTTCCAATCAGGGCACATCTGAAGCCTTTCCTTTGTTCCATTATAAAGCTTTCCCACCCTGCTGCTTTCACTTTGAGTCTGTGCCAAATGCAATGATGGCTGACTCCCTTGCTTTTGCAAGCTCTGAATAAAATAGCTGTGCTTTTCTCATTTGGGTGGTCTTTGTTTATTTCCATAAGTAAGTACTTAATAAATATTAGCTTCTTCTGCATTTCCATTTCTCCCTACTAGTGGGTACTAAAATATCCTTGTTGATCTTCTCTCTCACTTTTATGAATGAGTCACAAATAATTCTTCTGCAGGCTGAATGAAGCCTCTCATTTCATCTTAAAGATATATCCCCAATATATTTCTTAATTTCCAGACCAGATATTTCCCAGGTGACTGTTAGCTAAAGAATCTTTTGCAATTCTTGGCATTCATGGTTGGAAGGATTGAGGGGAGAGACGGAGATTGGGGTGAGGGAGGGAGGTCTTTGCTGAACAGAAAACAACATATGTCATCTAATTACGGCCCACTTTTATCATCATTCTTATTCTTTGTTTTTAAATTTAAACTTGTCACTGGCCAGCATAAAAAGAAAGAGTTTTTTAGATGGAGAAGCTGAATTCACTTAATCTTTCAAAAATGTAAAAAATAGCCTTTCACTAAAGAGCCATAAAAAATGTCTAAGTTAAGGTTAGTGTGAATCTTCTGTTCAGGAGCCGTTCTTCTTTTCTAACTGCAAAAATAACCAATTGGGGAAAAGCTGTCAGGCAGAACTGAGCTTCTTGGCTTCAATCTGCTCAGTGTGGCCTGAGTGCTATTTACAGAGGGGTTTTACAGGTATTATAAACACTGGAAAGATTTCTTTGGAGTCCGTGGGCAAAAGGAATGTGTACGCATTATCCCTTCCAGAGATGAGCAGAGGCAGAGAATAGGGATGGATATTCACAGGGGTCCAAATCATCTGGAAAACAGCTTGCTGGAGTCCTGCGATTACGTTAATAAGATGTGTACCATATGCTGGCTTGAGCATGCTAATACCCTGCATCCCCTGAGTGTTGTAAGAGGATGATGGCACTGACCACTCAAATGGAGATGGTTCCGAAAGCTGGAGCCTGCTTGTTTGTATTCCTCTGTGTCTCTGAGGGAGAGGCTCTGTGGTTTCCCAGGCTGACTGACCTCAAAGCTCCCGGTAATTTGGAAAGCAAATGATTCATTTGTCCTGTTAAGCAGCACAGAGGTTTTGTGAATCAATTGTGCACCTATTTAGAATGCAAATTTAGACAGTGAGAAGCTTCATGTCAGGACATGCAGTAAACCCTGAAGACTAGTTTCTATGCCTGGGTGACAATAAAAACAGCCTTTGAAGTAAAGCAAACACAGTGAGAATGCGCAAAGTTGGTTTTTGAGTGGGGAGGTTGTCTACTAACCTAGGCCCTCTTTCTTCCCTAGCATATGCCTCAGCTGCAAGTCACAGCTGACCACGAAGATTCTGCCTTCTCTAGTGAGGTCAGCCTGCCTTAAAGGACCAGCCCTCTAAGGGGTATATTGGCTTGCCTGATGGAAGAGAAAGTCAGATGCAGGTAGAACCTAACTTTATATGGGACTCTAGTTTTTCCCATCTAGTTCTGTGTCATGAGCTGTGCTATAACAGAGAAGAGTTCCTTCCCTACCATTTTTCCTTTGTCTTTAGTCAGAATAACCACAATGGAGGCAATAGGTGGGAGTGATAATTCCAACATCTGCTTATTCTAATTTATTAACTGATCCAGTCATTTATTAAAAGATCACATACACTTATTGCATGTGAACTTTATGCCAGTCACTATGCAAAAGGGGTGCTTAGTAGAATGGAAATAACTAGTGTTTGGTGGCAGAGGCAAATGCCTGACTCCATGCACTGAAGGTTACTCCATGCACTGAAGGTTCTAACAAGTATGAACCTTGCAGCAGGACCACAAAGGAGGTGGTGGTATATCATCTGTGATTTATTTGTCTACAGACAAGGTAATGCATGTGTATGTAAATCTATTTAATTTGTACCCTATGAAGATCAGGGGTTCTTTGGAAGAACACCCAAAGACTTCTAATGAAGAATCTAGGTTCTATGTATATTGAGTTACCTCTACACAGAGAGGTTTACACTCTAGGGCATGCATTTCAAATGCTGGTATCAGAACATGCTCAAAGGGGATTGCTAATTACATAATATAGACTAGAAATAATGTTTTTATGAGTGAAACTTACAGTGTTTAAGATATGTGCATGGCTATTTGACTAGAATAATTGTGTCCTTACATCACTTTTGTTTAATTGGTAAATAAGAATTTGATCAACCAGGCACTTGAGTCCCTCACACTAGTGCTATAGAACTAGAATTTCATTTGGTCTTGTTTTCTTCCACTTAAAAAAGATTCTGCCACTGAAACTTACAAGAATAATGGTTGATCTTGCTATCAAAATATTTGTTGTATTTGCCTTGGGTCAGTCTTTTATGCAGAGGCTTCATGTCAAGCCTCTGTGTTTGACATAAAGTCAAGACTTCAACAAGCCTACAAGAATTGGCTGTAAAGTTGTTATATGCCTGCTTAGATAATAAACATCCCTTTGGGTGTCAGTATTTGGTCTGAAAGCAAGTGGTATACTTTCTTTCATTGTATACCACTCAGTTGAGCTTGTGGAAAGAGCTGACATATAGTTTCTACCTTCTTCTAAGTTTGAGGAAGATACCAATATTTACCAAAGATCTAAATATAAATGGCCATGTTGACTTAGATCAGCTCTCAACAGACAGCTTCCTGGAGGAAGTGATGCTTGTGTTGGGTTTTGAAGCTTCTCTAGTTGTGCTCCAGCTTTTATAGATTTGAAAACCAGCCAGTCATTTCCTCAACCTGCTAAACAGAGCTGTGCAAAGAACACCAGCTTGAGAATAAAGTGAATGTCATTGGAATTCCAGTTCCCTCACTGCTTCACTTTTGACCTCAGGAAAGGTTTGAATGTCTCCAAGTCGGTTTCTACATCTATAATACAAAAAAGTTTTATTTGAATGATCTATAGCATTCCTCTGTAATTCTTTGATGGTACATACTGAAACACAAATGGGTTGAGCAGAGGTGTCCTTTAAAGAAAAGAGAAGCTCATGATGCTGATGAGAAAAGAATCAAGAATCAAAGGGGAGACTTTTCTGAGTCATTCATCTCTTAGCAGTTATTTGCTGAGGGCCAGGTCTCTTACATAGTTATTTAAGAAGTACTGTCTAGTCAACATGGCACATGTCAAACTAGGCTGTGTATTTGGGCAACATCATCCCCTTTCGGCGTCATTTTTCTAATCTAAAATGGAGGCTAAATATCAACAATTGTAGGCTTGCTTTGAAAAGTAAAGCTAATGTTTGTAAAGGGAAAATGCAGTCTTGGGTATATAATAAGCATGTTAGGAATGATAGCTATTATTATCATTACATTAATGACAAAATACCAAACACAGTCACAGAACTGTATCAGGGCAGTGGAACACTGGAGGAAAAGAAGAGAGGGACTACCTGTACTTTGAAAGAGAGTGAAAATGAGTGCTGTGGTATGAGCTGTTTTTTTTCTGAAAAGAAAAGGGAAGCATAAGTTTCAAGAAAGATTGTATATGAACAGGCACATACAATCTGAATAAAAATATTAAAAAATATTTGAAGAATGAAAGTAGACTGGATAACTGAAATGAAGAATGAGAGTAATAAGAGATAAGCCTATAACATAGATAAGGACCAGATCAGGAAAGTGAAGAAAACTGGTAATTGTTTTGTACCCTATTTACTACACAGAAACCTAGGCATATTCGATTATTTACTTTTCAGAACAACCCCACAAATTAGGTGTTTTGAACCCCATTTTACAGTTGAGAAAGCTGGCCTTGGGAGTCATGTAAAAGGTTTACATATTATTCTTTCAGTGGTAGGGAGCCTCTGAGAGCCTTTAAGCAGGTTAATGACATAAATTATGCAGTTACCAAGAAAGCTGGCTTCCCTGGAGATCCTTAGAGAAATGAGGCCACACAGCTACCTTACAGATCTTTTCAAACAGCATGTCAGGAGCCACATGGGTGAAGCAGGAAGCAGGAATGACTGTCAGCAGAACAGCTAGGCTTGGCTGGCTCCAGCTGGGGGAAGGATCTCTGGGGAGACCTGTCATCCAGGGCTGCAGGCTTGTTCCATATCCTCTTCTTGCTCTTCCAATACACTTTCCCTTGCCAGATACAGGTCCCACAGGATGACTGCAATGAGCCCATAATTGTGGGGAGAAAAGTTAGTCTGAGCTAAATCACTGCTGTGGAACAGAAACAACCTTGACTCAGAACAGCTGTTTCTGAAAAGTGTACTCAGATCTTTCAGAACAGCTTGTAACAACCCGGAGTAAACAGCTTGGGCAAAAAGAATGTGCGACAATCTATGTGAAAATAGAAGTATGATCAAAACCCAGAATTTCAGAGTGGAGACTGAAAGAGAGGTACTAAGGTACCAAAGGGAAGCCTATCTGGGTTTGGAAAATTTGGTAGCAGAGATTTCTTAATATGTGACTGAGTAGCTTATGCCAAGAGGAAAACATCATAGAATGGCTCTTCTATGCCTGCCCCCAGCTGCCCACAGCTGGAAGCTGTGGCTGATCTTGTGAAAAAATGAACTGGTTCCAACTGAAGAAGGTGGAGCTACAAAGGGGAATAATGATGAATCATAAAAGGCCTCAGAATTGGTTCAACACCAGAGTTTAGTCTTTTCACTGTCTTTACATTTCGAGAAACTGAGGCTCAGAAAAGTAAATTAATCTAGATCAGCTAATTGATTTGCTAATTGATTTACTCATTGAGACCCCACAAATTGCAAGATGAAGAGGAATCAATGAATCTTAAATCTAGCCTGATTTTTGTAGTCAAAATCACCCTTACTTATCTCTGAAAATATTACAATAATGGGAGGTTAAGAAGAAAGAAATGTCAATGGTCCATGGTTATCAAAAGGGAGCAGCTATATGCTGGGCTCCTATTGAGTTAAGGATAGAGACAGGAGTTAGACAAGCTGGGTGGAAAGGATGCAAAGATTCTGGGTCGCAGCTGGGCCAGGGTTTGCCAGGATGCTAGCCCAATGGCCCTTCAGCTGGACTTGGGTGTTCTTCTACCATAGTGTACCTATGACTAACAACACACCAACAGCTTCTACTGAGGATCCTGCATATTCTTTTTGATATCTTCATATATAATATCTATAAATGAAAAATGAGACTATCATAATGTGAAACTATATGATAGGGTGAATTTTGGTCTTTATTTAGAAAAGCATATAGGAGATGGCTAATTGAAACAATTTTCTTTCTTTTATTTTTGTAAGCCATCTCTTTATGCTATTACTTGACTGCTCTGGATACTAAAAAATGATTTCTGATTTAGTCCCAAAACATATGCAGTGTTTTCATAAATTAACAACTCTAACTTATAACAACAACAAGCACACTGGCCACGTATAACATGATTGAGGTCTAGATGTTTATCCAATCAGAGTTTAAGGTGAAATTCCACTCAACTGATTTTATAGTTAATAAGGGATTCAGAAAGATGAAAATTCAGAACCTCCCATGTTCAAATGAAAGTACGAATGTTTGAAATAGAGACAGCTGTTTTGTTATTAGTTAAATATTGGATCTATTTCATTCTATCAGTGAGAGAAATGATGGAAGGGGCATGCTTTTTGGCCTTTTAGATGGAAGAGCACTGACACTATTGACCACACAATATAAGTTAGATTTTTTATATGCATATACATTGCTGACTTGCATTACTTACATTAACTTATTGACATTTAAAGCAGCCTTATGAAGTATTTTTCACATTGTGCAAATGATGAAGTTTCAAGAGGTTAATATACTTGAGCAAAGTCATATAGTTTGTGTCAGAGCTAGAATTAAATCCATGTCTGTTTGATCTCAAATCAACAGTGTTTCCACTTCATCACTTTGAAGAAGTACATGACATCTGCCAGATCCCATGCAAGAACAAGAGTATGTGCCAGGGCTAGACACTGGACACATCTGTCACCTATTGGCAGACTAGATGGAATATATGAATGGGTTCTGCCAAGGGACCTGCAAATTTTCTTTGACGTCTTCATATCTGAAATCTATAACTTTGATGAATGAGGCTATCCCACTGTGAGACTATATGACAAGGCAGGAAGGCCTGATCTTTCTCATCTATGATTAAACAGGCAGCTGAGAATAAGATCCTTAAATGTTTTACTTCAGGGTTCCTCCCATCCAAATTGGGACTCCTGGTAGGACATCTTGCTATTCTCTGAGATGAAAAGACCTTAGATGAATCCCTGTTTATGGTTTCCTTTGGTTGCCTTTTATGTGAAAAGTTATTCATACTCAGAGGAGATGAGATGATATGATCTGGGGTCCAATTTGTTGAATACCATAACGTATTCTGTTAATCACTATCACTCCAGAGCCTGACTAACACAGGGATTTTTTTCTTTTTTTTTTTTAACCCAAACTTGGCCAATTTCTGTGGCATATTTTTTGAGGACACCACAAAGATTGCCTATAAATTGATATCTCTCTCCAAATTTAAAACTTGCTCAGCTAAAATCCGTTTGACTTTTCAGACTCAATTTTCCTTTAGGCCTCTCCTTGCTTTCCTCCTGTGCCCAAAGTCAGTGATTTTCCAAGAGTCCTTCTCTTTACTGATTGCCTTGGGCTCTACTAGTTATGGGATGAAAACTTGAATTGACCAGCAGCCAGGACATTGGGGTGACACAGCATCTTCTACAGATAAATCTGTCAGAGATAAGAATGGGCTTCTGCTTGTTAACAAATGTATTGATCATGATAAATGTTGGGCCAATTGTCCTTAGAAATGGACCATAGTCTCAACACACCCTACTTGGGGGTTGTAGGGTGAGCTGTTCTTTCATATCTCTGCTTATCCTTTTTTCTATAATAGGCATAAATCATGGAGGTGGGAGGGCATAGGGGAGCTGGTTGATTGCTTGATAAAACTTCAAGTTTCTTAGCAATAATATTTCTAATATTCAAGAATTAATTATTTTCGAAAAGTATTAGATAGGAACCATTGCCTGGGCTTCAATGTTTTAAAACTACACATGGGTATGGTAAACTTTCGATTCATTTACTCAAAACACATTGGTTAAAAACTTGCATCTGCCACTAATTTTCTGAATAACTTTTTAAAAACATCATCTCTCTCAAAGTCTGAGTTTCTAATCCCAAAATGAGAAGATTGGACAACACCAGAACAGAAGCAAGTTGTATGTTCTATGCCTAATGCAAGCATTACTAATTCATTTTTTCTTCTGAATGTAGATGTGACTGAACAATCTTTCATAGCTCAGCACTCAGGAAGCTATCACTATTCAATGAGATTTTGCATAAGATATAAAATCCATGTGTTATTGCTCAATAGTAGGTCTCAAATATAGCCCTAACATTTTATGATAATTTTCCTTAGTACTTTTTTGGCCCAGGGAAAATTGTAAAAGAGACATATGTCTGATCAATTCTTATATTTTTAGTACTTTTCAATTTTCAATGCTCCTTTAAGTCCTTTAGCCCATTTATTCTTTATGACAAAACTGAAAGACCATAAATTTTGTTCTCATAGGTATTTGCTGGTGATTGCTGCACAGTAAGCCAGGCTAGAACTCAATGACGTAAACGAATAAGCATTTATTACTGCTTACTAGTCTATTGGTCTGCTGCATAGTTCTGGTCTCTGAAAGAATGCGGCATCTACGGTCAGCTGTGAGCCGACTGTGAGCAATCTAGTCTAGGATGGCCACTCTTAGGAAGGTTGAGAAAACTAGGCTCTCCTTCCCATGATCTTTCATTGCCTAAAAGATTAATTTGAGCTTGTTCAGATGACAGCAGCAGGGCTCTGAGAAAGAAAAGTGCCTCTTGATGCCTGGACTCACAACCGGCACAGCATCATTTCAGCATAATTCTGTTGGCTAAAGCAAATAACAAGGCCAGCCTAGATTCAAGGACTGGAAGAATAGATATCTCTTAAGTGTTCTACTGAAAATTGGAAACGCCTGATCACTGCCTTCCAAACTATGCATAAAACATTTCCATCAACCCAGAAATTTCTCCTGTGTTCTCTATCTGTTGATTCCTTTATTCACGACCTCCTATTTCTTCAGGAGACCACCTTCTGATTCCTAACACTGTAACTGTTGGTATATTTTTGGATACACAAAATCAAAAATTCATTTCTGTCTCTTTTCTTTAATATCCTGTGTTTCAGAGTAATCCATACTGTTGCATGCATACATTTTCTTTTAAGTTTATTGGTTTCCTTTTTTAATTTTTTCTTCATATTCTAGTTTTTGTTTTCCTTTACATTCATCATTGTGTACCCATGCTGATCTCAGCATTATGCAACCGGTAATGACTTTACATGCAAATTGAATGAGACAGAATATTCATCGCAGAGCATTTAAAATGTGTTTTAGGCCAGGCATGGTGACTCACACCTGTAATTCTAACACTTTGGGAGGCCGAGGCTGGCGGATCACTTGAGATCAGGAGTTCAAGACCAGCCTGGCCAACATGGTGAAACCCTGCCTCTACTAAAAATGCAAAATAATAGTCAGGCTTGGTGGTGCACGCCTATAGTCCCAGCTACCCGGGAGGCTGAGGCAGGAGAATCGCTTGAGCCCAGGAGGCGGAGGTAGCCGTGAGCCAAGATTGCACCACTGCACTCCAGCCTGGATGACAGAGTGAGACTGTCTCAAAAAAAAAAAAAGAAAGAAAAGTATTTTAAAGCAAAAAAAAATTATAATTACTGATAATTTCATTAACAGTATTACCACAGTGAATTTAGTGTTTTCCTGTCACAGTTTTTAAAAATCTGTATACATTGTTTAATTATAAAATTACAATTGGAATCATGCATATAGACATACATTCTTCTTTCTCACTTGATATTGTGTTCTATTTTCTAACTTATTAAATATTCATTTTTTCAGTAGTTTTGTTCCTATACTACTATATATATAAATATTATTTTTATTATTTTTGAGATGGGATATTATTCGTTTATATTCATTTCTCCCTCCCTCTCTTTCTTTCATATATTTTGTCTTATCCAATATTAAATTTATTTAAGTTTATTTATTTTTTCTGAGTATTTTTTTGACTAGCACCCAAAATTTTGTTGCTTTCACATTGTAAAGTGTCGGTAATACCAGTTTTAATTTCCTCTTTGCCCCAACACTTATTTATCAAGGCATATTTTAATGTATTTCATGTTTTTAGTTTTGCTTGTATTTTTTGTTTATTGCTTTGAGGCAAAAATTTTGCATATTTTTCATGTTTTGAAATTTTTTGATTATTTATGTAAATGTATTACAGACATTTAAAAGAATATGTATAATCTGCATCTAGGCACAAATCCTATTCATACCTCTTCAGTCTGACTTATTAATTAAGAGAGCATTGCAAAGTGATTAAGAGCTAAAGCTCTGGAAACATTTTGCCTATGTTCAATATTTGGCTCAATCAATCTCAAACTGTGTAACATTAGTCCAGTTACTAAACCTTCTTTGAATTAATTCTCTCATCTGTAAATGAGATTGTAGTAGTATCTAATAATATCTTTCTATAGATTTATTGTGAGCAGTAAATGAGCTAGTAAATATAATGATATATATATATAATAAATACAGCAGTGCCTGACACATGGTAAACACTATAGGTGTCATTTTTCATTGTATTATATTATTCAAGTCATCTATGCTTATTGATATTTTCTGTTTTCTGTATTAAATATTAAGATATATTGAAATTCTCCCCATGGCTCTAATTTTGTCAACTGTACCTTACATTTCTAAGTTTTCCTTTAAATATTTTAGTGTCAAATTATTTGACACATAAATGTTAATAATTGCCATAAATATTTATTCATTCATTTGGTAGTCATATAAAGCACATTCATTTTCTTATTTCATGCTCTTGTCTTGGATTCTGTAATACTGGTATTTCCAAGGCTGTTTTCTTTGCATTTGTAATTGCCTGGTATACAATTGTCCCTCTTTTAATGTTTTGCTTTTCTTCTTCATTTCATTTTATTGGGTCTGTTATCAAGATTATATAATTAGTTTAGGTTCTTTTACCAATACAAGAGGAGTTTAATTAATTTATAACAACTCTGATAACTGGTGGTTTTATTATAATTTTGCCCTTTTATTATATACTTCACATTTTTAGGCTTTATTGCTCTTCTTTCCTAGATTGTTCTATGTGAAACAAGGTTTTTATACTTTTTTTCTTCAGTAACATGAATATCATGGATATTAATTATATTAAGTATGGTTACTTTTACATTAAAAAGTAAACATCCTTGAAATTGCATTTCCCTATTATCTTAAGAAAGAACAATACCAATTTATGATTGTATGCAATGTGCATTAGCACATAATGATAACATGTAATTTCCTTTCTCTCCTTTTCATCCATCTCTTTCAAGTTAGAGATTGCTAAGCTAAAGAACCCTGATGCTATAATAAGCAAGTTGTTCCCCAAGTGTACAGCAGTAGGCATTGTAATGTTATAGAAAGAGCATGGGTTATGGATCTATACAGATGTCATTTCAGATGCCAGCTTGGTTATTATTAGCTATTGATCATTATAAAATAGTATATGTCAATTCCTAGTATACACTGAGTATACAAACAGGAAAATGAGTACTGGCCTTACAGGCAGTTTGAGGCAAATCAAAACAATGTAGGATTTGTCGACAAGGAGCTTGAATGCTAGATTTTGTAAGTAGACAATCACTAAGATGTTTGAAATTGGCCACAGGAGTGGTTATGTTTGTCATTAGATGGCTTTCAGAAGGGTTTTGC
Organism: Pongo pygmaeus; assembly: GCF_028885625.2. Taxonomy (NCBI): domain Eukaryota; kingdom Metazoa; phylum Chordata; class Mammalia; order Primates; family Hominidae; genus Pongo; species Pongo pygmaeus. The sequence continues at coordinate 59,020,745 of NC_072381.2, forward strand.
ATAAGGATAGCTTTGAGTAGAGGGAGACCAGTGGTCAAGCTACTACTATTTCGAAGGTGGGAGATCGTGAGAGACTTCAGACAATGACAGTAGAATATTAAAGTGTGAATTCAACTAATGTGCAGGTAGTAAATTGAGAAAAATGAGTTTGATTTTTTTAATTTAAATAAACTCTGTCGTTTTAGTATTATATAGACCAGAAAATACACAAATCACCAGTGTATAGTTTGTGAATTTTCACAAAGTGAACACAGTCATGTAACTAACACTGAAACCAAGAACTAGAAGATTCCAGCCCTCAGCAGTGTTTTTTGTGCCCTCTCCTAGTCACTATCCACCAACTGAACCTCTAAAATCATAGATTAGTTTTATCTGGTTTTGCGCTTACATGAATGTAATCATACAAAATATACTCTTTTGTGTAAGACTTGTTTGGCTCAAAATTACGTTTGACAAATTCAAGGATTTTGTGCATTGTGATAGACAGTTCCTTCTCATAGTTTCTTTCATTGTGTAAATATCACACAACATGTTTATCTATTCTATTGTTTATGGACATTTTTGGTAGCTTTCAGTTGGGAACTCTTGTAAAAACTGACGATATGGGCTGGGTGTGGTGCCTCATTTCTGTCATTCCAGCGCTTTGGGAGGCTGAGGTGGGAGAATTGCTTGATGCCAGAAGTTAAGATAGGCCTGCAAAACAACATAAAGAGTCCCCATCTTTACAAAAAATTAAAAATGAAAAATTACCTGGGTGTGTTGTGTGCACCTGTCATCCCAGCTACTCAGGATACAGGAGGATTGCTTGAAACCAGGAGTTCGAGTTTAAAATGAGCTATAATTGTGACACTGTGCTCCAGTCTGGGCAACAGAAGGAGACCCTGGCTAGAATATATATATATATATATGCACACACATATATATGTGTATATATAATAAACCTGATGATATGAATATTTTTGTATGTATCTTTTGTTATAAATATGCATGCAATTCTGTAATATATTTATTATATATATTCTGTATATATATAATAAATATGCATGCTCTTCTGTTATATATTTATTATATATACAGAATGTATATTATATAATATATTAAATGTAATATATAATAAGCCTGATATGAATATTTTTGTATATATCTTTTGTTATAAATATGCATGCAACTCTATAAAATAGCAACAAATGAAATTTTTAGGTCATGCATGTGCTTTAGTATATACAGTGAAAACTTTACACAATCTTATAAAATACACCCCCACTCTTTAGCACTATGAGAGCTGGGTTGCCTCACATTTCCACAATTGATGTAATGGGTCTTTTTCATTTTAGCCATTCTTGTGGGGATGTAGTGGTATCTTATTGTGTTTCCAGTTTGCATTAAAATTGAACAACTTTCGTATGTTTATTTGCCAGTTGAATATAATTTTGGCTAAAATGCCTACATGTTTAGCTCATTTTTCTGTTGTGTGCCTCTCTTTTTCTTATTTCTCTCTATATATTCTGTGTGGGATCCCTTGGTCAGTTACGTTTCTCCTATTCTCTCTCATTTTTTGGGTTGCTCCTTTATGCTCTTGCTGATATGTTTGATAAGCAGAATTTTAATGGAGACTAATTTATCAATGCTTATCATTAAGGTTAGTGCTTTCTGTGCCCTATTTCTACCATCTTTTCTATCTTCTAAGTCATAAAGCTCTTTTTCTATGTTTTCTTCTAGAAAAAATTTGTTTCAAGTTTTACATTTAGGTGTACAATCTCCCTTGAGTTGAATTGTATATATAGGGGCACAGATTTTTTAATGTGCATAACTGTCTGACTCAGGACCACATTTTTAAAGGATCATAGCATAAAAGACCACTGTGAAATGACATCTTTTTCATAAATTGGGGGGTTTGTGTATATGTTGGTATATTTCTGTAGTCTATTCTCTTCCATTAAATGATGTAGCTATCCCTGTGTTAATACGACTGTTTTAAGTGTAAGAACTTTATATATCTCTCTGCCCCATCCCCCCTTTTATTTTTTGGTAGGGACAGGGTCTGACTATGTCGCCCAGGCTGGTCTTCAACTCCTGGCCTCAAATGATCCTCTCATCTCAGTCTTCCAAAGTGCTAGAATTACAGGCATGAGCCATACCTGGCCCATAGCTTAATATCTACTATTGTAATTACTCTAAACTTTTTCTTCTTCAACATTTTTTTCTTTTCTGAATATTTCCTGACCTTTGTATTTCAATGTCAATTTGGGTATCAGGTGTCAACTCCTACCCAACAGTAACAACAGACCTGCTGGTATAATGTTTGAGATTGCATTGAGTCCACAGGTCATTTAGGGGTAAATTATACAGCATTATTTACAGTACTAAATTATATACATGGTATATTCCTCCATTCTTTATTTAATTATTTTCAATAATGGTTTGTAGTTTTTTTTTTTTTTTTTTGTAGCTGGCTAAAGATAAAGCAAATTTAAAGAAAACTTGCAAATTTTGGTTTTGAATGACAAGGTCCATGATGCTGTTCTACAGGCATATCTTGTTTTATTGCACTTTGCAAATATTACATCTTATTACAAATCGAAGGTTTGTGGCAATCCTGTTTAAGCGAGTCTATCGGTGCCATTTTTCCACAGTATGTGCTCACTTTGTGTCTCTGTGTCACATTTTGGTAATTCTCAAAATATTTTAAATCTTTTTGTAATTATTGTATCTGTTTCGGTCATCTGTGATTTGTGATCTTTTTTGTTACCATTGTAATTGTTTGGGGGCACCACAAAAATATGCATAAAAACGGCAAACTTAGTCATAAATGTTGATTTATTTTATGTTCAGTTTTTTCTGACAGCTCCATCAACTGGCTGTTCCCCATCACTCTCCCTCTTCTCAGACCTCCCTATTTCCTGAGAAACAACAATATTCAAATCAGGCCAATTAATAACCCCAAAATAACCTCTATGTGTTCAAGTGAAAGAAAGAGTCACACATCTCTCACTTCAGAAGAAAATCTAGAAATGATTAAGCTTAGTGAGGAAAGTGTGTTGAATGCTGAGATAGGCTGAAAACTGGGCCTCTTGCACCAAACACTTAGCCAAGTTGTGAATGCAAAGAAAAAGTTCTTGAAGGAAATAGGATGTGCTATTCCACTGAATACAAGAGTGATAAGAAAGTAAAGCAGCCTTATTGCTGATATGGAGAAAGTTTGAGTGGTCTGGATAGAGACCCTAGGTCCTTTTTCTCTAGAGAATTAGCAAGGCCCTAACTCTCTTCATATGAAACTTGAGAGAGGTGAGGAAGCTGCAGAAGAAAAACTAGAAGCTAACAGAGGTTGGTTTATGAGGTTTGAGGAAAGAAGCCATTTCTATAACATAAAAGTTCAAGGTGAAGCAGTAAGTGCTTCTGTGGAAGCTGCAGTAAATTATCCAGAAGATCTGGCTAAGATAATGGATGAAGGTGGCTACACAAAACAGCAGATTTTCAGTGTACACAAAACAGCCTTCTATTGGAAGAAGATGTAATGTAGGACTTTCATAGCTAGAGAAGAGAAATCACTGACTAGTTTCATAGCTTCAAAGGACTTTCTGACTTTCTTGTTAGGGGCTACTGCAGCTGGTGACTTTAAGCTGAATCAATGCTCATCTACCATTCTGATGATCCAAGGGCCTTTAAGAAATATGCTAAATGTACACTGCATGAGATCTATACATGAAACAACATAGCCTGGGTGATGGCACATCTGTTTATAGCCTGGTTTACTGAATATTTTATGCCTGCTATTAAGACCTACTGCTCAGAAAAAAAATCTTTTAAAAAATATTACTGCTCTTTGACAACACATCTGGTTGCCCTCAAGTTCTGATGGAGATGTACAAAGAGACTAATACTGTTTTCATGCATGCTAACACACCATCCATTCTGCAGCCCATAGATCAAGGAGATATTTTGACTTGTAAATCTTATTATTTAAGAACTACATTTTGTAAGGCTCTTGTTTTCATAGATAGTGATCCCTCTGATGGATATGGGAAAAGTAAATTGAAAACCTTCTGGAAAAGATTCATCATTCCAGATGTCATTCAACACATTTCTGATTTATGAAAGGAGGTCAAAATATCAACATTAACAGCAGTTTAGAAGAAGCTTTCAACCCTCATGGAAGACTTCGAGGGACTAAAGGTTTCAGTGGAAGAAGTAACTTCAGATGTCGAGGTAATAACAAGACAACTAGAATTAGAAGTGCAGCCTGAAGATATGACTGCATTGCTGCAATTTCATGATAAAACTTGAAGAGATGAGGAGTTGCTTCTTACTGATGAGCAAAGAAACTGGTTTCTTGAGATGAAATCTAGTCCTGGTTAAGATACTGTTAACATTGTTAAGATGACAACTATTACATAATTGGATAAATCAACAGCAATATTTGAGATCATTGACTCCAATTCTGAAAGCATTTCTATTGCATGTAAAAGTTATCAAACAACATCACATACTAGAGAAAAATTTTTATGAAAATGAAAAATTTCTGTGTGGCAAACTTTATTGTTGTTTCATCTTAAGAACTTTCCACAAGCCCTGCAACCTTTCGCAATCAACAACTTGATCAGTCAGCAGCCATCAAGGCAACACCCTCCGCCAGCAAATATGACTTGCTGAAGCCTTGGATGGTTGTTAGCATTTTTTAATCAATAAAGCATTTTTAATTAACGTATGTACATTTTTGTTTTAGACATAATACTATTGCATAATATTTAGTAGACTACAGAATAATGTAAACATAACTTTTGTATATTTTAAAATTTTAAATGTATACATAATATTTTAAATATATACATAATATTTATAAGGTACATGTGATATTTCATTGCGTGCATTGAATGTGTATTGATCAAGTCAGGATATTTAGGGTATTCATTACCTTGAGCATTTATTATTTCTATGTGTTAGGAACATTTCAAGTGCTCTCTTCTAGCTATTTTGAAATAAACAATATATTGTTTCTATCTATAGTCATTCTTCTCTGCTATTGAATAGTAAAATTTACTCTTTCTCTCTAACTGCATGTTTGTGCCAATTAACCAACCTCACTTCTCTGCTTCCCCATATATACTTCCCCTTTCCAGCTACTGGTAACTATCATTCTATACTCTGCCTCCATGAAATCAACTATCTTAGCTCCCACGTATGAGTGAAAACATGCAATATTATTTCATTAAATGGATTTTTAAGTTTTGCCATTATTTTCTCCTTCTGGAACACCCAACATTTAAATATTTCATTGCCTTATGGTCTCTTATATGCCATGCAGTCTTTATTCATTGTTTTTTATTCTTTTTATTGCTTATTTCAGATGGGGTTATTTCAAAATATCTGTTTTCAAGTTCTGAAATTCTTTTTTCTACTTAGTCTACTGTATTGTTGAAGCTGTCAACTGTATTTTATATTTTATTCATTGAAATATTCAGTTCCAGAATTTCTGTTTGTTTTTTTCTTTGTAATATCTATCTCTTTGGTGAATTTCTCATATTCTGAATTGTTTTTCTGATCTATTTGTAGTGCTTATCTGTGTTCTCTTACATCTGCCTGTGCTTCTTTAATATAAATGTTTTTAATTCTTTTTCGGATATTTCATAATTTCTTTTTCATTGCAATCTGTTGCTGGAAAATTATTGTTCTTTTAAAGGTGTCATATTTTCTTGCTTTTTTATTTTTCTTGTGTCCTTATGTTGATATCTGTGCATCTGATGTAACAATTCCTTCTTTGAATTTTTTGGATTGGCTTTAATAGGGGAAGACTTTTCTCTATAGATATATTATGGTGTTGGTTGAGTATGGCACTTTGGCCTTGATTCTGGGTGCTTGCAATGGTGTAATCCCCTAATTATTTCTTCAGCTGCAAACAGTATCGTTGAAGTCTATGATTTCCTCAGTGGTTTGAACTGCAGTTGTCAGTGGAGGATGTGGTGAGGCTGGGTGCTGGGGATAAGGATGCCAAGTGGGCCAATTCTTGAGCCCCATTGGTGGCAGTGGTGTGTGAAGTATGCCTATCTTTGGGCCCCCAGGTGGCGTGTGGAGATACTGGTGTTAATGGGTCCAGGAAGGCCAATTCTTGGGCCTGTATGTGGCTTGCTCAGGTGCCAGCAATGGCATCAGTAAGCTGGACTGGTGGGTGGATCTTCAGGCCCCTAGGCAGCATGTATGGTATGTGTGATGGCCGTAGCAGTAGCAGGGCAACTCTCAGGCTCCCATGTAGCCTGTGCTGGTGTTAGCAGTGGCTGCAACTGGCTGGGCAGGCCAGTTCCCAGGCTGTCAGGTGGCCTGTGCAGGTAGGTGCCCGCAGTTGTGGTGGCGGCAGAGTGGGTGCCCATCCTCAATCTTTTGGAAGGAGTGAACAGATACCAGTGGTGGAGGATGGGGCAAGCCGATCCCTAGACTTTCAGACAGTGTGTTTGGGCACTGGCAGCTAGTTTTCTGGGCCTGTGGTTAGGCCCCCTAATGTTCTGCATGCATGCCCAAGGCCATTGACAGAGAAGGGCAATCCCAAGCCCCTAGCGGGAGGTGCTGAGGGGATTGTACCAGGCTGGGTGAGCCTGTTCTCACTTGCCTTGCTGATGCAATCCCACCGGGCTGTGGTGGGCAGGACGAGGCTATTTCCAGGGCCCAGTGGTGTGTTCAGGTGGCGGCAGCAGCAGCAATAATGGGCAGGGAGAGCCTCTTCTCAGGGCTCTCAGGGTGTGTGCAAGTGTGCAGTGGCTCTGCTGCTGGTAGGAGTCGGGGTTGTTGCCATCAGTGGCAACAGCGCCAGGCAAGTAGCTTTCAGGCTCTGGGGAGTGCACACTTAGACTCCTCTGGGGCAGCCTCCCTGGTGTGCTGCACCACCTGTTTCCAGTAGGACATTGTACGGGCTGGAGTGTTGAGGTCCTTGCCACTCTGCTGGGTCCAATGGGCAATGGCACCACTGTAGTCCTCCAGGTGGATGTGGAGGGTATACCAGTGGGGATTCAGGGATATAGAGATGCACGGGCTGTTAGACCCCAGGGCAAGATGCAACGTGGTAGGATCTAGACTGTCAAGATGGCGCTATACAGCTGCTTGGGTTTGGTAGGGGGGTGTGGGACCTAGCATGAGCTCCCTCTCTGGAGCAATGCCATCGCCCAAACTCCAGGCATGAGTCTGTGGTGGGAATTTGGATCACTGTGAATCTTTTACTCACCCTTTCCTTGCATTGAGGAGCCTCTCCAGTCTCCCACCCAATCCTGGCCCAGCTGGCTGCCTTGCTTCTCTCTCCTTCCATGCCTTAGTGTTTCCTGTCACTTCTCTGCTGAATTCCACTGTTCTGCCTTAGTTGATCTATGTGAAGTGTGATTACCTACTCACTATTTTGCGGTTTGCTTTGTGGAGGGGGTGAGTGCCAGGTGCCTCTAGCCAACCAACTTAAAGCCCCCTAAAACATAACTTTCTTATGCATTGGGAAACAAAAAAATTGTGGGATTAGCTTTACTGCAATATTCATTTTATTGCTCTGGCCTGGAACTGAGCGTGTCATATATCTTAAGTATATCTGTATAGGGTTGTGTGTGTGTGTGTGTGTGTGTGTGTAGTAATAGTAAGAGGTATGGGGTAGAGTAGTAAAATCATTTTGAGATGGCTTTGGAACATATAAAAATATCTAAGAAGAAGTTGGAGCTATCTACAAATCTAGAACTTAGGAAAAGGCTTATTCAACACATATTTAATGTACATCTGTTATATTCCAGCAACTTATGAACAAAACATCTACAAAAAGCAAAGGGCTCTGCTCTCATTTTAAAGAGTCAGCTATTAATCAAAGAACCACAAAAATTAATACACATTTCCAGAAGATAATTGAGAGAATTGATACCAGGAGTTGAGAAAGGTTACTTCAAGGAAGTGTTCAAAGGTTTTCAGTGGGGGAAAATTGGTTGTGATGTTTCCAGAAAAAAAAGTTAGCATAAGCTGCTAAAGGAAGATGGAGCATAATGAGACATGACCCCACAGGATCTTGAATGTATGCTAAGGTGATTATCTTGAGCAGCTGAAGAATGGAAAGGTTTATTCAATATATGTACCATATGAGGTGGCAAAGATGATAGAACATTTCAACATTGCAAATAGTTTTATTGAGCAGATCTGTATAGAGGTTTTATTTGCCAGTCAATTGTATACAAGGGAAATTGAAAAGATCGGTATTGATGTGCTTGCTAGGAGAAAGTAAATAGTTACAATATGGCCTTATATTGAGGAGCCCCAACACTTCTGTGAGGAATAGAATGAGCCTAACAAGGAGGCAGAGGAAAGGACTGAAAGCTAGAAAGACATTCAGTAGTGTGCTGTCTCATGGGTGACTAAAGGAGTTCATGGTACAAAATGCCATAGATGCCATAAGATGAAGATTAAAAACACCTGCTGGATTCAACAATAGGTGACATTATCAGAAGTTGTTTTAATAAAAGAGTGGGAGAGAAATCCAGAATACATATAAGTACATCAAATATGTATGAACAGTTGAGAAATTTGGATGCAAAGCAAAGGAGACAAATAACAGGGACTAGAAAAAATTATAGAATTCCAATATTTTTGTGGGTATTTTCTTAAGGGGGAAACAGGAGCATGCTTATGCCAATTAGAAGGATATGTTGAGAGAGAACATAGATTTACAAAATAAAGAACAAGATAATCTAATTTTGAGTTTCAAGAGACTTGGAAACCATGTGTTTGTATTGGAGCCTGGCTGGTCAGTTTAGTCACTTTCACTAAGATGTCTCTGTTCTCCAGAAGTGGTGAGTAGGAACAACCATAGGGTAAACAGGGCCAGGGTTTTGTAGCAGGAACAGCAAAGGTGTTAATGCATAAAGAAGTTGACAGAGGTCAACAAAGGGCAGTTACAGAGGTAGGTCTCTGGAGAGAAGGCTGAAGCAGTGAGATCGTTTATCCATCTGGAAGACTAGACAGCAATAGAAGAGTTGAGGTGCTGGAGGGCATGATGCAGTTATGTGCACATGGATGTGAGTGAAGGAAAAGAGAATGAGCAGGATGAAAGGTCATGGCCAAAATTAAAATAATAGTGTGAAATTTTAAAGTGGAGCCCATCCAGATGCCAATATAATTAGTGAATTTCCAAGGAGTGACTATAAAGGTTGCTAGATTTAAGGAGTTTAAGGGGATGTAATGATTGAGATGAGGGGTAATTCTAAGCATTGAAATGTCTCATGATGATTACAGGGGTTGAGGTTGAAATAAAAATCGTTAATGGGATTTTGAAGCTTCCAGGGAATGTTGGAGAGGATGATGGAGCCTTAAAAATGGTAACGACAGATGAAACTATATTCAAAATGGGGAGTGGTGTGGTTGATTCAGCTATTAGTACCACCGAGCTCTGGTTTTTCTATCTGTAAAATTGTAATCATATTTTCTTTCAAATGTGCTATGGTTTGAATACCATTGTTTGACCCCACCAAGTCTTAGGTTAAAATTTGATCCTCATTGTGGGAGGTGGGGTCTTGGGGGTGGTGTTTGGGTCATGGGGGCAGATCCCTCAAGAATTTTTTGGTATTATTCTCATGGAAGTGAGTGAGTTCTCACCCTTACTTCCCACAAGAACTGGTTGTTGAAAAGAGTCTGACACCTTCTCAGCTTTCTCTTGCCTCTTTTCCCACCAGGTGATCTCTGTACATGCTGGATCTCCTTTACCATCTGCCATGAGTGGAAGCAGCCTGAGACCCTCTCCAGAAGCAGATTCTGGCACCATGATTCCTATACAGCCTGTAGAGCTGTGAGCTAAATGAACCTGCTTTCTTTGTGAATTACTCAGCCTCAGCTCTCCCTTTTTGACAATACAAAAACAGACTAAAACAAAAACTCATTGATATTAATATATTAACATAAGCACATTTCTTATATCCTCTGCCTAATATATAATATCTGCTCTAAAAAATAGTTTTCTTTTACTAGTACTAAGAAGATACTACACTTAGTAAACAATGGAGATCCTGAGGCTAACGTCTTGCTGAGGGTGATGAAAGAAACCTGCTATGATTATGCCTGGTTCTGTGACAACCAGAGTTCAGAGAGACACTGACTGTTCTCTCTGACCTCACAGAAAAGGCACTGCTGGTGAGTGATGTCAGGGTGTATCAATGGGTCTAAGGACATTTCTCTTACTTTAGTAGGCAAATGCTTGAGCATTTGGATGCTGCCATGATTTGAAGAAAGCTGATGATATATTGCTTCAGAAATTCCAATTGCCAGGCTGGGTCTCCAGAGTTCATGCCTCACAGGGATCCAGAAAGAGAAAGCATGTGCCTCAGCATCTGGGAAGACACATTTCTTATGTGAGCTCATGTCTCAAAGAAATCAATCAAGTTCAAAACTATGCAGACAGCATTTTATGAAGCCAACTGGATCTCGTCAGGGGAGACAAATCAGCAGGGAGGCAGCCTTGAAAAAGCTGTGCCTGGCACAAGCCAGCACTCTGGTGTAGGGAAAAGTTTGCTAATATGAAGAATGAAACAAGGGTGTGCATAGGAGGACAGGAAATTTTAGAATTAAAGATTTTCACTGCAAGTCAGAAATATGGCCCCATAGATTTTATTGGGCTGTTAGCAAGATTTGTTTGCATTTTTCTAATGCAGTAAGCCATCTCATAAAGAATTCCCCCATGGATTCACAATCTTTAAAGTCACATTTTCTATCTCTGTAAGTCACCCCTACTGTATAAACTTGACATGCTTAATTGTCTGCAGAGCACATTTATGACAAGTAGGCTAATTAAGTATTTGTTGGCTCTTACCACAAAGTTATTACTTTAAATCATGAGATCAGATGGGAGCTTACTTTCCCAAATCAGAAAGATTGACTAGCCTGGGTGATTCTGAAGGAGTACTTTGTCCTGAATTTTATGTCTCATAAAACTAATTCCAGAAATGTTTTCAAAATTTTATTTACTGCAAGATTAGTATCAGTTGTAAGAACTATTTAGCCTAATAGATTTTTGGGTTCAGAGGAAAGGAATAAGAAAAAGTTAAAAAATGTTAGGTTTTATAACTAAGCTATTGCTCTAAATTTTTGTAGGAATATTTTTGATGCTTAGCAGAGTGGAGACAGAAAAATAATTTTTTTAGAACACTTTGGGGGGCCGAGGTCATTGGATCACCTGAAGTCAGGAGTTCGAAACCAGCCTGGCCAACATGGTGAAACCCCATCTCTACTAAAAACACAAAAAATTAGCCAGACATGGTGGTGGGGCATCTGTAATCCCAGCTACGCAGGAGGCTGAGGCAGGAGAATCGCTTGAACCCGGGAGGCAGTGGATGCAGTGAGCCGAAATCATGACATTGTACTCCAGCCTGAGCAACAAGAGCGAAAATCTGTCTTAAAAAAAAAAAAAAAAAAAAAAAAACTGGATAATTTTACCCCATATCCTAGGAAAATCTAGGAAATTGTCTTACTGTTACAGAAATTTTTGGAAAAGTTTACTTGACGTGTTAAAATAGTCATCCAAATAAGAATGTAAA